>NC_092377.1:8018814-8150116 GCF_030028105.1 Mobula birostris | reverse complement strand
CGCGATGCAATGATGCAGCTCTGTAAAACTCTGGTTAGGCCACTCTGGAGTACTGTGTCCAGTTCTGGTCTCCTCACTATAGGAAGGATGTGGAAGCATTGGAAAGGGTACAGAGGAGATTTACCAAGGTGCCGCCTGGTTTACAGAGTATGCATTATGAACAGAGATTAAGGCGCTGGAGGTTCACTCTTTGGAGAGAAGGAAGATGAGAGGAGAGATGATAGAGGTATACAAGATAATAAGAGGAATAGATAGAGTGGATAGTCAGTGCCTCTTGCCCAGGGCACCACTGCTCAATACAAGAGGACATGGCTTTAAGGTACGGGGTGGGAAGTTCAAGGGGGATATTAGAGGAAGCTTTTTTACTCAGAGAGTGGTTGGTGCGTGGAATGCACTGCCTGAGTCAGTGGTGGAGGCAGATACACTCGTGAAGTTTAAGAGACTACTAGACAGGTATAACAGGTATATGGAGGAATTTAAGGTGGGGCGCTATATGGGAGGCAGGGTTTGAGGGTCAGCACAACATTGTGGGCCGAGGGGCCTGTAATGTGCTGTACTATTCTATGTTCTATGTATGTTTACCTTAAGCCCCCTACTCAAATTTGATTCATTACGTAACACCTAATCCAGGATCACCAAGTTCTATTCATTTATATCTTTGTTGCTTACAGTCTATCAACGCGACAGTCTGATGCCCTTTTCACCAGCGAGCTCAGCAAAATTCTCAGCAGGGAAGCCACCAGGAGATACCTGGAAAGGCTAAGAAACAAAACAAGCAGGTAAGAGGTTGCACCGCAGGGTTCAGGGAGTGCGTTGGTATTGCTGGTTACATGTACAATAGAGAAGAAGACTATAAGATATTAGAGAAGAATTAGGCTATTCAACTCGTCGAGTTTGCTCTGCCATATTACCATTGCTGAGTTGTTATAACTCTCAACCCCATTTTCCTGCCATATTCTTGCAACTTTTGATGCCCTTCCTGATGAAGAACCTAACAACCTACGTTTTGAATATACCCAGTAATATGACCTCTATAGCCATCTGTGGTTATTAATTCACCAGCCCGTGGCCAAAGAAATTCCACTTCACCTTTGTTCTAAAAGGAAATCCTTGTATTCTGAGGTTGTGCCCTCTGGTCCTAGACTCCCCCACTTCCACCTCTATATAGGCCTTTCAATATTCAAAAGGTTTCAATGAAAAGGTGATTTATGTACCTTCAGACCTTTCAACTTCCCAAGCACCTTCCTCATTGCAATAGGAGCAACACTCACTCTGTCCTCTGACACTCATGAATTTCTGACATACTGCTGGAGTCATCCACGGTGCAGACTGTCAGATAATAGTAAGTCCCTCTGCCATTTCTTTGTCCCCCCATTACTACCTCTCCAGCATCATTTTCCTGCGGCCTGATTTCCATTCTCGAAACTCTTTTGCTATTTTATATTGAAAAATCTTTTCATATCCTCTGTTATGTTATTGGCTATCTTGCCTTCCTATTTCATCTTTCCTCCCCTTATGGCTTTGTAGTTGCCTTCTGTTGGTTTGTATCAGGTGTCCCAGTCCTCTAATTTCCCACTGATTTTTGCTGCGTTACATGTTCTCTCTTTTGCTTATATGCAGTCTTTGACTTCCCTTGTCAGCCATGGTTGCTTCATCCCCCCTTCAGAATATTTCTTCATCTGTGCAATGTATCTATCCTGCACCTTCCAAATTGTCTCCAGAAACTTCAGCCATTGTTATTCTGCCATCTTCCCTGCTAGTATCCCCTTCCAATCAACTTTGGCCAGACCTTCTCTCATACATCTGAAATTCCCTTTATTTCATTGTAATGCTGATACATATGAATTTAACTTCTCCCTCTAATTTCAGGGGGAATTGTATCATGTTATGATTATTGTCTCTTAAGTATTCTTTGGCTTGCCTGCGGAAGGCAGAGGGCCGTGTTGGAGGATTGTGACTAGTGATGTCCCACAAGGATCCGTTCTGGAACCTCTACTTTTCGTGATTTGTATTGACGACCTGGATATGGGGCTGAAGTGTAGGTGGGCAAGTTTGCAGACGACACAAAGGTTGGTGGTGTTGTAGTTAGTGTAGAGGATTGTTGAAGATTGCAGAGAGACATTGATAGGATGCAGAAGTGGGCTGAGAAGTGGCAGATGGAGATCAACCCACAGAAGTGTGAGGTGGTACACTTTGGAAGGACAAATTCCAAGGCAGAGTACAAAGTAAATGGCAGGATACTTGGTAGTGTGGGGGAGCAGAGGGATCTGGGGGTACATGTCCACAGATCGCTCAAAGTTGCCTCACAGGTGGATAGGGTAGTTAAGGAAGCTTATGGGGTGTTAGCTTTCATAAGTCGAGGGATAGAATTTAAGAGTCGCGATGCAATGATGCAGCTCTGTAAAACTCTGGTTAGGCCACTCTTGGAGTACTGTGTCCAGTTCTGGTCTCCTCACTATAGGAAGGATGTGGAAGCATTGGAAAGGGTACAGAGGAGATTTACCAAGGTGCCGCCTGGTTTACAGAGTATGTATTATGAACAGAGATTAAGGGAGCTAGAGCTTTACTCTTTGGAGAGAAGGAAGATGAGAGGAGAGATGATAGAGGTGTACAAGATAATAAGAGGAATAGATAGAGTGGATAGTCAGCGCCTCTTCCCCAGGGCACCACTGCTCAATACAGGAGGACATGGCTTTAAGGTACGGGGTGGGAACTTCAAGGGGGATATTAGAGGAAGCTTTTTTACTCAGAGAGTGGTTGGTGCGTGGAATGCACTGCCTGAGTCAGTGGTGGAGGCAGATACACCCGTGAAGTTTAAGAGACTACTAGACAGGTATAACAGGTATATGGAGGAATTTAAGGTGGGGCGCTATATGGGAGGCAGGGTTTGAGGGTCAGCACAACATTGTGGGCCGAGGGGCCTGTAATGTGCTGTACTATTCTATGTTCTATGTATGTTTACCTGAAGCCCCCTACTCAAATTTGATTCATTACGTAACACCTAATCCAGAATCACCAAGTTCTATTCATTTATATCTTTGTTGCTTACAGTCTATCAACGCGACAGTCTGATGGCCTTTTCAGCAGCGAGCTCAGCAAAATTCTCAGCAGGGAAGCCACCAGGAGATACCCGGAAAGGCTAAGAAACAAGACAAGCAGGTAAGAGGTTGCACAGTAGGGTTCAGGGAGTGCGTTGGTATTGCTGGTTACATGTACAATAGAGAAGAAGACTATAAGATATTGGAGAAGAATTAGGCTATTCAACTCGTCGAGTTTGCTCTGCCATATTACCATTGCTGAGTTGTTATAACTCTCAACCCCATTTTCCTGCCTTATTCCTGCAACTTTTGATGCCCTTCCTGATGAAGAACCTAACAACCTACGTTTTGAATATACCCAGTAATATGACCTCTCTAGCCATCTGTGGTTATTAATTCACCAGCCCGTGGCCAAAGAAATTCCACTTCACCTTTGTTCTAAAAGGAAATCCTTGTATTCTGAGGTTGTGCCCTCTGGTCCTAGACTCCCCCACTTCCACTCTATATAGGCCTTTCAATATTCAAAAGGTTTCAATGAAAAGGTGACTTATGTACCTTCAGACCTTTCAACTTCCCAAGCACCTTCCCCATTGCAATAGGAGCAACACTCACTTCTGTCCTCTGACACTCATGAATTTCTGACATGCTGCTGGAGTCATCCACGGTGCAGACTGTCAGATAATAGTAAGTCCCTCTGCCATTTCTTTGTCCCCCATTACTACCTCTCCAGCATCATTTTCCTGCGGCCTGATTTCCATTCTCGAAACTCTTTTGCTATTTTATATTTGAAAAATCTTTTCATATCCTCTGTTATGTTATTGGCTATCTTGCCTTCCTATTTCATCTTTCCTCCCCTTATGGCTTTGTAGTTGCCTTCTGTTGGTTTGTATCAGTGTCCCAGTCCTCTAATTTCCCACTGATTTTTGCTGCGTTACATGTTCTCTCTTTTGCTTATATGCAGTCTTTGACTTCCCTTGTCAGCCATGGTTGCTTCATCCCCCCTTCAGAATATTTCTTCATCTGTGCAATGTATCTATCCTGCACCTTCCAAATTGTCTCCAGAAACTTCAGCCATTGTTATTCTGCCATCTTCCCTGCTAGTATCCCCTTCCAATCAACTTTGGCCAGACCTTCTCTCATACATCTGAAATTCCCTTTATTTCATTGTAATGCTGATACATATGAATTTAACTTCTCCCTCTAATTTCAGGGGGAATTGTATCATGTTATGATTATTGTCTCTTAAGTATTCTTTGGCTTGCCTGCGGAAGGCAGAGGGCCGTGTTGGAGGATTGTGACTAGTGATGTCCCACAAGGATCCGTTCTGGAACCTCTACTTTTCGTGATTTGTATTGACGACCTGGATATGGGGCTAGAAGTGTAGGTGGGCAAGTTTGCAGACGACACAAAGGTTGGTGGTGTTGTAGATAGTGTAGAGGATTGTTGAAGATTGCAGAGAGACATTGATAGGATGCAGAAGTGGGCTGAGAAGTAGCAGATGGAGATCAACCCACAGAAGTGTGAGGTGGTACACTTTAGAAGGACAAATTCCAAGGCAGAGTACAAAGTAAATGGCAGGATACTTGGTTGTGTGGAGGAGCAGAGAGATCTCGGGGTACATGTCCACAGATCGCTCAAAGTTGCCTCACAGGTGGATAGGGTAGTTAAGGAAGCTTATGGGGTGTTAGCTTTCATAAGTCGAGGGATAGAATTTAAGAGTCGCGATGCAATGATGCAGCTCTGTAAAACTCTGGTTAGGCCACTCTTGGAGTACTGTGTCCAGTTCTGGTCTCCTCACTATAGGAAGGATGTGGAAGCATTGGAAAGGGTACAGAGGAGATTTACCAAGGTGCCGCCTGGTTTACAGAGTATGCATTATGAACAGAGATTAAGGGCGCTGGAGGTTCACTCTTTGGAGAGAAGGAAGATGAGAGGAGAGATGATAGAGGTATACAAGATAATAAGAGGAATAGATAGAGTGGATAGTCAGTGCCTCTTGCCCAGGGCACCACTGCTCAATACAAGAGGACATGGCTTTAAGGTACGGGGTGGGAAGTTCAAGGGGGATATTAGAGGAAGCTTTTTTACTCAGAGAGTGGTTGGTGCGTGGAATGCACTGCCTGAGTCAGTGGTGGAGGCAGATACACTCGTGAAGTTTAAGAGACTACTAGACAGGTATAACAGGTATATGGAGGAATTTAAGGTGGGGCGCTATATGGGAGGCAGGGTTTGAGGGTCAGCACAACATTGTGGGCCGAGGGGCCTGTAATGTGCTGTACTATTCTATGTTCTATGTATGTTTACCTTAAGCCCCCTACTCAAATTTGATTCATTACGTAACACCTAATCCAGGATCACCAAGTTCTATTCATTTATATCTTTGTTGCTTACAGTCTATCAACGCGACAGTCTGATGCCCTTTTCACCAGCGAGCTCAGCAAAATTCTCAGCAGGGAAGCCACCAGGAGATACCTGGAAAGGCTAAGAAACAAAACAAGCAGGTAAGAGGTTGCACCGCAGGGTTCAGGGAGTGCGTTGGTATTGCTGGTTACATGTACAATAGAGAAGAAGACTATAAGATATTAGAGAAGAATTAGGCTATTCAACTCGTCGAGTTTGCTCTGCCATATTACCATTGCTGAGTTGTTATAACTCTCAACCCCATTTTCCTGCCATATTCTTGCAACTTTTGATGCCCTTCCTGATGAAGAACCTAACAACCTACGTTTTGAATATACCCAGTAATATGACCTCTATAGCCATCTGTGGTTATTAATTCACCAGCCCGTGGCCAAAGAAATTCCACTTCACCTTTGTTCTAAAAGGAAATCCTTGTATTCTGAGGTTGTGCCCTCTGGTCCTAGACTCCCCCACTTCCACTCTATATAGGCCTTTCAATATTCAAAAGGTTTCAATGAAAAGGTGATTTATGTACCTTCAGACCTTTCAACTTCCCAAGCACCTTCCTCATTGCAATAGGAGCAACACTCACTCTGTCCTCTGACACTCATGAATTTCTGACATACTGCTGGAGTCATCCACGGTGCAGACTGTCAGATAATAGTAAGTCCCTCTGCCATTTCTTTGTCCCCCATTACTACCTCTCCAGCATCATTTTCCTGCGGCCTGATTTCCATTCTCGAAACTCTTTTGCTATTTTATATTTGAAAAATCTTTTCATATCCTCTGTTATGTTATTGGCTATCTTGCCTTCCTATTTCATCTTTCCTCCCCTTATGGCTTTGTAGTTGCCTTCTGTTGGTTTGTATCAGTGTCCCAGTCCTCTAATTTCCCACTGATTTTTGCTGCGTTACATGTTCTCTCTTTTGCTTATATGCAGTCTTTGACTTCCCTTGTCAGCCATGGTTGCTTCATCCCCCCTTCAGAATATTTCTTCATCTGTGCAATGTATCTATCCTGCACCTTCCAAATTGTCTCCAGAAACTTCAGCCATTGTTATTCTGCCATCTTCCCTGCTAGTATCCCCTTCCAATCAACTTTGGCCAGACCTTCTCTCATACATCTGAAATTCCCTTTATTTCATTGTAATGCTGATACATATGAATTTAACTTCTCCCTCTAATTTCAGGGGGAATTGTATCATGTTATGATTATTGTCTCTTAAGTATTCTTTGGCTTGCCTGCGGAAGGCAGAGGGCCGTGTTGGAGGATTGTGACTAGTGATGTCCCACAAGGATCCGTTCTGGAACCTCTACTTTTCGTGATTTGTATTGACGACCTGGATATGGGGCTAGAAGTGTAGGTGGGCAAGTTTGCAGACGACACAAAGGTTGGTGGTGTTGTAGTTAGTGTAGAGGATTGTTGAAGATTGCAGAGAGACATTGATAGGATGCAGAAGTGGGCTGAGAAGTGGCAGATGGAGATCAACCCACAGAAGTGTGAGGTGGTACACTTTGGAAGGACAAATTCCAAGGCAGAGTACAAAGTAAATGGCAGGATACTTGGTAGTGTGGGGGAGCAGAGGGATCTGGGGGTACATGTCCACAGATCGCTCAAAGTTGCCTCACAGGTGGATAGGGTAGTTAAGGAAGCTTATGGGGTGTTAGCTTTCATAAGTCGAGGGATAGAATTTAAGAGTCGCGATGCAATGATGCAGCTCTGTAAAACTCTGGTTAGGCCACTCTTGGAGTACTGTGTCCAGTTCTGGTCTCCTCACTATAGGAAGGATGTGGAAGCATTGGAAAGGGTACAGAGGAGATTTACCAAGGTGCCGCCTGGTTTACAGAGTATGTATTATGAACAGAGATTAAGGGAGCTAGAGCTTTACTCTTTGGAGAGAAGGAAGATGAGAGGAGAGATGATAGAGGTGTACAAGATAATAAGAGGAATAGATAGAGTGGATAGTCAGCGCCTCTTCCCCAGGGCACCACTGCTCAATACAGGAGGACATGGCTTTAAGGTACGGGGTGGGAACTTCAAGGGGGATATTAGAGGAAGCTTTTTTACTCAGAGAGTGGTTGGTGCGTGGAATGCACTGCCTGAGTCAGTGGTGGAGGCAGATACACCCGTGAAGTTTAAGAGACTACTAGACAGGTATAACAGGTATATGGAGGAATTTAAGGTGGGGCGCTATATGGGAGGCAGGGTTTGAGGGTCAGCACAACATTGTGGGCCGAGGGGCCTGTAATGTGCTGTACTATTCTATGTTCTATGTATGTTTACCTGAAGCCCCCTACTCAAATTTGATTCATTACGTAACACCTAATCCAGAATCACCAAGTTCTATTCATTTATATCTTTGTTGCTTACAGTCTATCAACGCGACAGTCTGATGGCCTTTTCAGCAGCGAGCTCAGCAAAATTCTCAGCAGGGAAGCCACCAGGAGATACCCGGAAAGGCTAAGAAACAAGACAAGCAGGTAAGAGGTTGCACAGTAGGGTTCAGGGAGTGCGTTGGTATTGCTGGTTACATGTACAATAGAGAAGAAGACTATAAGATATTGGAGAAGAATTAGGCTATTCAACTCGTCGAGTTTGCTCTGCCATATTACCATTGCTGAGTTGTTATAACTCTCAACCCCATTTTCCTGCCTTATTCCTGCAACTTTTGATGCCCTTCCTGATGAAGAACCTAACAACCTACGTTTTGAATATACCCAGTAATATGACCTCTATAGCCATCTGTGGTTATTAATTCACCAGCCCGTGGCCAAAGAAATTCCACTTCACCTTTGTTCTAAAAGGAAATCCTTGTATTCTGAGGTTGTGCCCTCTGGTCCTAGACTCCCCCACTTCCACTCTATATAGGCCTTTCAATATTCAAAAGGTTTCAATGAAAAGGTGACTTATGTACCTTCAGACCTTTCAACTTCCCAAGCACCTTCCCCATTGCAATAGGAGCAACACTCACTTCTGTCCTCTGACACTCATGAATTTCTGACATGCTGCTGGAGTCATCCACGGTGCAGACTGTCAGATAATAGTAAGTCCCTCTGCCATTTCTTTGTCCCCCATTACTACCTCTCCAGCATCATTTTCCTGCGGCCTGATTTCCATTCTCGAAACTCTTTTGCTATTTTATATTTGAAAAATCTTTTCATATCCTCTGTTATGTTATTGGCTATCTTGCCTTCCTATTTCATCTTTCCTCCCCTTATGGCTTTGTAGTTGCCTTCTGTTGGTTTGTATCAGTGTCCCAGTCCTCTAATTTCCCACTGATTTTTGCTGCGTTACATGTTCTCTCTTTTGCTTATATGCAGTCTTTGACTTCCCTTGTCAGCCATGGTTGCTTCATCCCCCCTTCAGAATATTTCTTCATCTGTGCAATGTATCTATCCTGCACCTTCCAAATTGTCTCCAGAAACTTCAGCCATTGTTATTCTGCCATCTTCCCTGCTAGTATCCCCTTCCAATCAACTTTGGCCAGACCTTCTCTCATACATCTGAAATTCCCTTTATTTCATTGTAATGCTGATACATATGAATTTAACTTCTCCCTCTAATTTCAGGGGGAATTGTATCATGTTATGATTATTGTCTCTTAAGTATTCTTTGGCTTGCCTGCGGAAGGCAGAGGGCCGTGTTGGAGGATTGTGACTAGTGATGTCCCACAAGGATCCGTTCTGGAACCTCTACTTTTCGTGATTTGTATTGACGACCTGGATATGGGGCTAGAAGTATGGGTGGGCAAGTTTGCAGACGACACAAAGGTTGGTGGTGTTGTAGATAGTGTAGAGGATTGTTGAAGATTGCAGAGAGACATTGATAGGATGCAGAAGTGGGCTGAGAAGTAGCAGATGGAGATCAACCCACAGAAGTGTGAGGTGGTACACTTTAGAAGGACAAATTCCAAGGCAGAGTACAAAGTAAATGGCAGGATACTTGGTAGTGTGGAGGAGCAGAGAGATCTCGGGGTACATGTCCACAGATCGCTCAAAGTTGCCTCACAGGTGGATAGGGTAGTTAAGGAAGCTTATGGGGTGTTAGCTTTCATAAGTCGAGGGATAGAATTTAAGAGTCGCGATGCAATGATGCAGCTCTGTAAAACTCTGGTTAGGCCACTCTTGGAGTACTGTGTCCAGTTCTGGTCTCCTCACTATAGGAAGGATGTGGAAGCATTGGAAAGGGTACAGAGGAGATTTACCAAGGTGCCGCCTGGTTTACAGAGTATGCATTATGAACAGAGATTAAGGGCGCTGGAGGTTCACTCTTTGGAGAGAAGGAAGATGAGAGGAGAGATGATAGAGGTGTACAAGATAATAAGAGGAATAGATAGAGTGGATAGTCAGTGCCTCTTGCCCAGGGCACCACTGCTCAATACAAGAGGACATGGCTTTAAGGTACGGGGTGGGAAGTTCAAGGGGGATATTAGAGGAAGCTTTTTTACTCAGAGAGTGGTTGGTGCGTGGAATGCACTGCCTGAGTCAGTGGTGGAGGCAGATACACTCGTGAAGTTTAAGAGACTACTAGACAGGTATAACAGGTATATGGAGGAATTTAAGGTGGGGCGCTATATGGGAGGCAGGGTTTGAGGGTCAGCACAACATTGTGGGCCGAGGGGCCTGTAATGTGCTGTACTATTCTATGTTCTATGTATGTTTACCTTAAGCCCCCTACTCAAATTTGATTCATTACGTAACACCTAATCCAGGATCACCAAGTTCTATTCATTTATATCTTTGTTGCTTACAGTCTATCAACGCGACAGTCTGATGCCCTTTTCACCAGCGAGCTCAGCAAAATTCTCAGCAGGGAAGCCACCAGGAGATACCTGGAAAGGCTAAGAAACAAAACAAGCAGGTAAGAGGTTGCACCGCAGGGTTCAGGGAGTGCGTTGGTATTGCTGGTTACATGTACAATAGAGAAGAAGACTATAAGATATTAGAGAAGAATTAGGCTATTCAACTCGTCGAGTTTGCTCTGCCATATTACCATTGCTGAGTTGTTATAACTCTCAACCCCATTTTCCTGCCATATTCTTGCAACTTTTGATGCCCTTCCTGATGAAGAACCTAACAACCTACGTTTTGAATATACCCAGTAATATGACCTCTCTAGCCATCTGTGGTTATTAATTCACCAGCCCGTGGCCAAAGAAATTCCACTTCACCTTTGTTCTAAAAGGAAATCCTTGTATTCTGAGGTTGTGCCCTCTGGTCCTAGACTCCCCCACTTCCACTCTATATAGGCCTTTCAATATTCAAAAGGTTTCAATGAAAAGGTGACTTATGTACCTTCAGACCTTTCAACTTCCCAAGCACCTTCCCCATTGCAATAGGAGCAACACTCACTTCTGTCCTCTGACACTCATGAATTTCTGACATTCTGCTGGAGTCATCCACGGTGCAGACTGTCAGATAATAGTAAGTCCCTCTGCCATTTCTTTGTCCCCCATTACTACCTCTCCAGCATCATTTTCCTGCGGCCTGATTTCCATTCTCGACTCTCTTTTGCTATTTTATATTTGAAAAATCTTTTCATATCCTCTGTTATGTTATTGGCTATCTTGCCTTCCTATTTCATCTTTCCTCCCCTTATGGCTTTGTAGTTGCCTTCTGTTGGTTTGTATCAGCGTCCCAGTCCTCTAGTTTCCCACTGATGTTTGCTGCGTTACATGCTCTCTCTTTTGCTTATATGCAGTCTTTGACTTCCCTTGTCAGCCATGGTTGCTTCATCCCCCCCTTCAGAATATTTCTTCATCTGTGCAATGTATCTATCCTGCACCTTCCAAATCGTCTCCAGAAACTCCAGCCATTGTTATTCTGCCATCGTCCCTGCTAGTATCCCCTTCCAATCAACTTTGGCCAGATCTTCTCTCATACATCTGAAATTCCCTTTATTTCATTGTAATGATGATACATATGAATTTATCTTCTCCCTCTAATTTCAGGGGGAATTGTATCATGTTCTTTCTTTCTTTTTAAATCTTTTTATTGAATAAGTATACAGAAAGGTAAGCCATATAGACACTATTACACTCTTAGAATATAATAAAATTACAGGAGATATTCATACAAAAAAAATAATACAAACAATGTAATTTAAACATAACGTACCAAGGTAACATAACAGTATACTAATTTTTATATATATCAATAGAGAAAAGGAAAAAAAAAACCCCAAAAAAGAAACCCACCGTGCAACTAACTAAAAGCAAAGCAATGGGCTAACTTGAAACCAAATAGAGTTAAAAAACTTAAAATCACGTCCTCAATCCCGACCTCCATTAAAAACAGTAAAAACAAAAACAAGAAGGGTATATATTACATTAAATGAAAATATTGAATAAAAGATCTCCAGGTCTGTTCAAATTTAAATGAAGAGTCATAAAGATTGCTTCTAATTTTCTCCAAATTCAAGCATAATATCGTCTGAGAAAACCAAAAAAAGGTAGTTGAAGCGTCAAGCTCTTTCCAATGTTGTAAAATACATCTTTTCGCCATTAAAGTAAGAAATGCAATCATTCTACGGGCTGAAGGAGAAAGATTACTGGAAATTTTAGGTAGTCCAAAGATAGCAGTAATAGGATGAGGAGAGATATCTATATTCAATACCTTGGAAATAATATTAAAAATGTCTCTCCAAAAAGTTTCCAGAGTAGGACAAGACCAAAACATATGAGTTAAAGAAGCTATCTGCCCCGGACATCTATCACAAAAAGGATTACTATAAGAATAAAAGCGAGCTAATTTATCTTTGGACATATGTGCTCTATGAACAACTTTAAATTGAATTAGGGAATGTTTAGCACAGATAGAGGAAGTATTGACTAATTGTAAAATCTGCCCCAAGTCATCCACGGAAATAATAGATCCCAATTCTTGTTCCCAATCTGACCTAATCTTATCAAATGGAGCTTTCCTAAGTTTCATAATAATATTATAAATAATAGCCGATGCACCTTTCTGACATGGATTAAGGTTAATTATAGTATCTAAAATATATGTAGGAGGAAGCATTGGAAAGGAAGAAAGTATGGTACTTAGGAAATTTCTAACTTGTAGATATCTAAAAAAATGTATTCTTGATAAATTATATTTATTAGATAATTGTTCAAAAGACATAAGGGAACCATCTAAAAATAAATCCAAACACCGTGAAATACCCTTTGTCTTCCAAATTTGAAAAGCACAATCCGTAAAAGAGGGAGGAAAAAATATGTTACCTAAAATAGGAATCGCTAGCCCAAATTGGTTAACATCAAAAAATTTTCTGAATTGAAACCAAATACGTAAGGTATATTTAACTATCGGGTTAGACACCTGTTTAAGGCATTTCAAATCAAAAGGAAGAGAGGAACCTAAAATAGAGCCAAGTGTATAGCCCTGAACAGATTGTAATTCCAATGCTACCCATTTAGGAATGGATAGTATATCCTGGTCAAGTAACCAAAATTTCATATGTCGAATATTAATTGCCCAATAATAAAATCTAAAGTTAGGTAATGCTAAGCCTCCATCTCTCTTAGCTTTCTGTAAATGTATTTTACCCAGTCTCGCGTTTTTATTTTGCCAAATAAATGAAGAAATTTTGGAGTCAACTTTATCAAAAAAAGATTTTGGAACAAAAATTGGTAATGCCTGAAATATATATAAAAATTTTGGCAAAAAAAACATCTTAACTGCATTAATACGACCAATCAAAGTTAAATATAAAGGAAACCATTTAGATGAAAGTTGAATAATATGGTCAATTAAGGGTAAAAAGTTAATCTTAAATAAATCTTTGTATTTACAAGTAATTTTAATCCCAAGATATGAAAAATAATTATTAATCAATTTAAAAGGGAAGTTATGATATAAGGGAAGTTGCTTATTAAACGGGAAAAGTTCACTCTTACTAAGATTTAATTTATAACCTGAAAAAAGACCAAATTGTGCTAATAACTCTAAAACAGCAGGGATGGATTTTTGGGGATTAGAAATATATAAAAGTAAGTCATCAGCATAGAGTGATATTTTATGGGACTTTAAGCCCCGAGTTATCCCAGTAATATTTGGAGATTCTCGAATGGCAATTGCAAGAGGTTCTAAGGCAATATCAAATAATAAAGGACTAAGAGGACACCCTTGTCGAGTACCTCGAAAAAGAGGGAAAAAAGGTGAGCTTAAAGAGTTAGTACGGACCGAGGCCACAGGAGAATGATATAACAATTTAATCCAGGATATAAATTTCGAGCTAAAATTAAACATTTCAAGCACCTTAAATAAATAAGGCCATTCTACTCTATCAAAAGCTTTCTCAGCATCTAAAGAGATAACACACTCAGGAACATTTTGTGAGGGGGTATAAACAATATTTAACAGTGTGCGAATGTTATAAAAAGAGTAACGACCTTTAATAAAACCCGTTTGGTCTTCCGAAATAATAAAAGGAAGTACTTTTTCTAATCTATTTGCTAATAACTTAGAAAAAACTTTAGAATCAACGTTTAATAAAGATATTGGTCTATAAAATGCACATTGAGCAGGATCTTTATCCTTCTTTAATATTAGAGAGATTGACGCTCTATTGAAAGATTCAGGAAGTTTACCAAGTTTTAATGAAGCCTCAAAAACCCTACAGAGCCAAGGGATTAATGAAGGTGCGAAACATTTATAAAATTCTACGGTAAACCCATCAGGGCCAGGAGCTTTCCCCAAATTCATAGAGAAAATAACATTCTTAATCTCATCCGTGGTAATGGAAGTATCTAACATAGAAGACATATCCTGTGAAATCTCAGGGAAGTCCAGATTATCTAAAAAATCATTCATATATTTAGAATCTCGAGGAGACTCTGATTGATATAAGGAAGAATAAAAATCACAGAAAGTTTGATTAATCCCCACATGGTCAAGTATCAGTCGGTCATTTTGGTTATAAATCTGATTAATTTGAGATTTAGCATAATTAGACTTCAGTTGATTAGCCAACAGTTTACCAGTTTTGTCACTGTGTACATAAAATTCACTTCTTGTTTTCTTTAATTGGTTTACAATCGAGGACGAAAGTAATAAACTGTGTTCCATTTGAAGTTCAGTTCTTTGTTTATATAACTCCTCAGAAGGAGCTATAACATATTTCTTATCAATTTCCTTGATCTTGTCCACGATTACCAACTCCTCCTGCTTCAGCCTCTTCCTCAAAGCAGCAGAATACGAGATAATCTGACCACGAATATAAGCTTTAAAAGTATCCCAAAGAATGTTCACAGAAATATCCTCTGTATAGTTAATTGTAAAAAAAAGATCAATCTGTTCATTCATAAAGTTAACAAAGTCCGAGTCCTGAAGCAACAACGAATTAAAACGCCACTGTCTATCATTTTGTGTATTGGCCTGAATTTTAATAGAAAGCTTAAGTGGAGCATGATCCGAAATGGTTATAGAGTCATAATCACATTTAATCACTGAAGGAATAAGACGAGAATCAATAAAGAAATAATCAATTCTTGAATACGAATGGTGAACATGTGAGAAAAAAGAAAAATCTTTTTCCTGAGGATGCAAAAAACGCCAAATGTCCGTCGACCCAGAATCAGAGAGGAATGAATTAATCAAAGTTGCAGATTTATTAGGTAAAGTCCGTAGAGGAGCCGAACGGTCCAAAGCTGGAGATAAACAGGTATTAAGATCTCCGCCCCAGATCAATGAAAACTCATTCAAATTCGGGAACTGATTAAATAATGATTTATAAAATTCCAGACAGTCCATATTAGGAGCATAAACATTAACCAAAACTACCTTTTTATTAAATAGTAGACCACTAACCAATAGAAATCTACCATTCGGATCAGAAATAATATCACGTTGTATAAAAGTAACTGAGGAGTCTATAAAAATAGAGACGCCTCGAATCTTAGCGTTGGAGTTCGAATGAAACTGTTGATCCTTCCAGAATTTGAAAAAACATAGTCTGTCCCCCCTCCGCACATGGGTCTCTTGTAAAAATAAAATTTGTGCTTTAAGTCTCCGGAACACTTTAAAAACTTTTTTCCTTTTAATAGAATGATTAAGACCATTAGTATTCCAGAAGACAAAATTAATAATAGACTCCATAAACCCTAAAGTCAACCCGCATCAAGGAGGATTGACGATAGGCTCGACCCATGAACCCGGAAAGGGAACAGAACAAATAAGAGATACCGGGAAGAAGAACGCAACCAATACTTCAATAATGTACATAGCCCAAGAAGAAAGAAACTAAAACGTGAAGCCCCTCCCACCACCCCCACCCCATGACCCCAAGGCAAATCTAACGCAGCCCAGCCCGAAAGAAGCAAGCACTAAAACTACCCCCATGACTTCCGGTATACGCTCCCTAAAAAAAGTGTAAATATAAAAAAAATCAGCTAATTATAAAACAGTAAGAGAAAAAAAAAGGCGAGGTAACTCAATTAAAACACACTCATAATATAACAAAGTAAAAGCCAGAAAATATTAAAAAAACGCATCAAACCCCAGACCCTATAAGTAAACAAAACAAAACAGAAAAAAAAATTGAGATTATTAACATAAACTAGTTACGAAAACCTACAAAACAAAGTTAATTTAAAAAAAACTACAAAATTTAAGGCCACAAAGGAAATACGTAAAATGACGGTGAGGGAATAACCACCCAGAATCCCCTGGGAAAAAGAAAGGAATGACGCAGTTAAAAGGAAAGTTTAGCAACCATATTAAATAATCAAAAATAAACTTCTCTGCCCATATAGGACACAAAAAAAATTAAGACTGACAAATTCACAACCTCCGCTCAACGGAGATAGTTAAAAATTACGATTAAGATGTTGAAGGTGAAAATTGATCGAGTTAACTCTGGGCATCCGAAGGAGATTCAAAAAAGCGGAGGGCTCCATCCGACGTACGGATCCTTAGACGCGCAGGGTAAAGCAGGCGCTGGTTTTAAATCCATCTTGTATCATGTTATGATCATTGTCTCTTAAGTGTTTTTTGGCTTGCCTGCGGAAGGCAGAGGGCCGTGTTGGAGGATTGTGACTAGTGATGTCCCACAAGGATCGTTCTGGAACCTCTACTTTTCGTGATTTGTATTGACGACCTGGATATGGGGCTAGAAGTGTGGGTGGGCAAGTTTGCAGACGACACAAAGGTTGGTGATGTTGTAGATAGTGTAGAGGATTGTTGAAGATTGCAGAGAGACATTGATAGGATGCAGAAGTGGGCTGAGAAGTGGCAGATGGAGATCAACCCACAGAAGTGTGAGGTGGTACACTTTGGAAGGACAAATTCCAAGGCAGAGTACAAAGTAAATGGCAGGATACTTGGTAGTGTGGAGGAGCAGAGGGATCTGGGGGTACATGTCCACAGGTCGCTCAAAGTTGCCTCACAGGTGCATAGGGTAGTTAAGAAAGATTATGGGGTGTTAGCTTTCATAAGTCGAGGGATAGAAGTTAAGAGTCGCGATGCAATGATGCAGCTCTGTAAAACTCTGGTTAGGCCACTCTTGGAGTACTGTGTCCAGTTCTGGTCTCCTCACTATAGGAAGGACGTGGAAGCATTGGAAAGGGTACAGAGGAGATTTACCAAGGTGCCGCCCGGTTTACAGAGTATGCATTATGAACAGAGATTAAGGGAGCTACAGCTTTACTCTTTGGAGAGAAGGAAGATGAGAGGAGAGATGATAGAGGTGTACAAGATAATAAGAGGAATAGATAGAGTGGATAGTCAGCGCCTCTTCCCCAGGGCACCACTGCTCAATACAAGAGGACATGGCTTTAAGGTACGGGGTGGGAAGTTCAAGGGGGATATTAGAGGAAGTTTTTTACTCAGAGTGGTTGGTGCGTGGAATGCACTGCCTGAGTCAGTGGTGGAGGCAGATACACTCGTGAAGTTTAAGAGACTACTAGACAGGTATAACAGGTATATGGAGGAATTTAAGGTGGGGCGCTATATGGGAGGCAGGGTTTGAGGGTCAGCACAACATTGTGGGCCGAGGGGCCTGTACTGTGCTGTACTATTCTATGTTCTATGTATGTTTACCTTAAGCCCCCTACTCACATTTGATTCATTACGTAACACCTATTCCAGAATCACCAAGTTCTATTCATTTATATCTTTGTTGCTTACAGTCTATCAACGCAACAGTCTGATGGCCTTTTCACCAGGGAACTCAGCAAAATTCGCAGCAGGGAACCCGCCAGAAGATACCTCGCAAAGCTAAAAGAAAACACAGCGGGGTAAGAGGTTGCACCGCAGTGTTCAGGGAGTGCGTTGGTATTGCTGGTTACATGTACAATAGAGAAGAAGACTATAAGATATCGGAGAAGAATTAGGCTATTCAACTCGTCGAGTTTGCTCTGCCATATTACCATTGCTGAGTTATTATAACTCTCAACCCCATTTTCCTGCCTTATTCCTGCAACTTTTGATGCCCTTCCTGATGAAGAACCTAACAACCTACGTTTTGAATATACCCAGTGATATGACCTCTTTTGCCATCTGTGGTTATTAATTCACCAGCCCGTGGCCAAAGAAATTCCACTTCACCTTTGTTCTAAAAGGAAATCCTTGTATTCTGAGGTTGTGCCCTCTGGTCCTAGACTCCCCCACTTCCACTCTATATAGGCCTTTCAATATTCAAAAGGTTTCAATGAAAAGGTGATTTATGTACCTTCAGACCTTTCAACTTCCCAAGCACCTTCCCCATTGCAATAGGAGCAACACTCACTTCTGTCCTCTGACACTCATGAATTTCTGACATACTGCTGGAGTCATCCACGGTGCAGACTGTCAGATAATAGTAAGTTCCTCTGCCAATTCTTTGTCCCCCATTACTACCTCTCCAGCATCATTTTCCTGTGGTCTGATTTCCATTCTCAACTCTCTTTTGCTATTTTATATTTGAAAAATCTTTTCATATCCTCTGTTATGTTATTGGCTATCTTGCCTTCCTATTTCATCTTTCCTCCCCTTATGGCTTTGTAGTTGCCTTCTGTTGGTTTGTATCAGCGTCCCAATCCTCTAATTTCCCACTGATTTTTGCTGCATTACATGCTCTCTCTTTTGCTTATATGCAGTCTTTGACTTCCCTTGTCAGCCATGGTTGCTTCATCCCCCCTTCAGAATATTTCTTCATCTGTGCAATGTATCTATCCTGCACCTTCCAAATTGTCTCCAGAAACTCCAGCCATTGTTATTCTGCCATCGTCCCTGCTAGTATCCCCTTCCAATCAACTTTGGCCAGATCTTCTCTCATACATCTGAAATTCCCTTTATTTCATTGTAATACTGATACATACGAATTTATCTTCTCCCTCTAATTTCAGGGGGAATTGTATCATGTTATGATCATTGTCTCCTAAGTGTTCCTTAGCTTGCCTGCAGAAGGCAGAGGGCAGTGTTGGAGGGAATACATTCAGATTGGAGGATTCTGACTAGTGGTGTCCCACAAGGATCTGTTCTGGAACCTCTACTTTTCGTGATTTGTATTGACAACCTGGATATGGGGCGAGAAGTGTGGGTTGGCAAGTTTGCAGACGACACAAAGGTCGGTGGTGTTGTAGATAGTGTAGAGGATTGTCGAAGATTGCAGAGAGACATTTTTAGGATGCAGAAGTGGGCTGAGAAAAGGCAGATGGAGATCAACCCGGAGAAGTGTGAGGTGGTACACTTTGGAAGGACAAACTCCAAGGCAGAGTACAAAGTAAATGGCAGGATACTTGGTAGTGTGGAGGAGCAGAAGGATCTGGGCGTACATGTCCACAGATCCCTGAAAGTTGCCTCACAGGTGGATAGAAACATAGAAACATAGAAAATAGGTGCAGGAGTAGGCCATTCGGCCCTTCGAGCCTGCACCGCCATTCAGTATGATCATGGCTGATCATCCAACTCAGAACCCTGTACCAGCCTTCCCTCCATACCCCTTGATCCCTTTAGCCACAAGGGCCATATCTAACTCCCTCTTAAATATAGCCAATGAACTGGCCTCAACTGTTTCCTGTGGCAGACAATTCCACGGATGCACCACTCTCTGTGTGAAGAAGTTTTTCCTAATCTCGGTCCTAAAAGGTTTCCCCTTTATCCTCAAACTGTGACCCCTCGTTCTGGACTTCCCCAACATCGGGAACAATCTTCCTGCATCTAGCCTGTCCAATCCCTTTAGGATTTTATACATTTCAATAAGATTCCCCCTCAATCTTCTAAATTCCAATGAGTATAAGCCTAGTTTATCCAGTCTTTCATCATATGAAAGTCCTGCCATCCCAGGAATAAATCTGGTGAACCTTCTTTGTACTCCCTCTATGGCAAGGATGTCTTTCCTCAGATTAGGGGACCAAAACTGCACACAATACTCCAGGTGTGGTCTCACCAAGGCCTTATACAACTGCTGTAGTACCTCCCTGCTCGGTACTCGAATCCTCTTGCTATAAATGCCAGCATACCATTCGCCTTTTTCACTGCATGCCCACTTTCAATGACTGGTGTATAATAACACCCAGGTCTCGTTGCACCTCCCCTTTTCCTAATCGGCCACCATTCAGATAATAATCTGTTTTCCTGTTTTTGCCACCAAAGTGGATAACTTCACATTTATCCACATTAAATTGCATCTGCTATGAATTTGCCCCCTCACCCAACCTATCCAAGTCACCCTGCATCCTCTTAGCATCCTCTTCACAGCTAACACTGCCGCCCAGCTTCGTGTCATCCGCAAACTTGGAGATGCTGCATTTAATTCCCTCATCCATGTCATTAATATATATTGCAAATAACTGGGGTCCCAGCACTGAGCCTTGCGGTACCCCACTAGTCACTGCCTGCCATTCTGAAAAGATCCCATTTATTCCCACTCTTTGCTTCCTGTCTGCCAACCAATTCTCTATCCATATCAATACCTTACCCCCAATACCGTGTGCTTTAAGTTTGCACACTAATCTCCTGTGTGGGACCTTGTCAAAAGCCTTTTGAAAATCCAAATATACCACATCTACTGGTTCTCCCTTATCCACTCTACTAGTTACATCCTCAAAAAATTCTATGAGATTTGTCAGACATGATTTTCCTTTCACAAATCCATGCTGACTTTGTCCGATGATTTCACCGCTTTCCAAATGTGCTGTTATCACATCTTTGATAACTGACTCTAGCAGTTTCCCCACCACCGATGTTAGGCTAACCGGTCTATAATTCCCTGGTTTTTCTCTCCCTCCTTTTTTAAAAAGTGGTGTTACATTAGCCACCCTCCAATCCTCAGGAACTAGTCCAGAATCTAAAAAGTTTTGAAAAATTATCACTAATGCATCCACTATTTCTTGGGCTACTTCCTTAACTTAGTTAAGAAAGCTTATGGGGTGTTAGCTTTCATAAGTCAAAGGATAGAATTTAAGAGTCGCGATGCAATGATGCAGCTCTGTAAAACTCTGGTTAGGCCACTCTTGGAGTACTGTGTCCAGTTCTGGTCTCCTCACTATAGGAAGGATGTGGAAGCATTGGAGAGGGTACAGAGGAGATTTACGAAGATGCTGCCTGGTTTAGAGAGTATGCATTATGATCAGAGATTAAGGGAGCTAGAGCTTCACTCTTTGGAGAGAAGGAAGATGAGAGGAAACATGATAGAGGTGTACAAGATAATCAGAGGAATAGATAGAGTGGATAGTCAGTGCCTCTTCCCCAGGGCACCACTGCTCAATACAAGAGGACATGGCTTTAAGGTACGGGGTGGGAAGTTCAAGGGGGATATTAGAGGAAGCTTTTTTACTCAGAGAGTGGTTGGTGCGTGGAATGCACTGCCTGAGTCAGTGGTATGTATGTTTATGTATGTTTACCTTAAGCCCCCTGCTCAAATTTGATTCATTACATAACACCTAATCCAGAATCACCAAGTTCTATTCATTTATATCTTTGTTCCTTACAGTCTAGCAACGCGAGACCTTGATGACCTTTTCACCAGCGATCGCAGCAAATTTCTCAGCAGGGAAGCAGCCAGAAGATACCTGGAAAAGCTAAAAGAAAACACAGGGGGGTAAGAGGTTGCAGCGCAGGGTTCTGGGAGTGTGGTGGTATTGCTGGTTACATGTACAATAGAGAAGAAGACTGTAAGATATCGGAGAAGAATTAGGCTATTCAACTCGTTGAGTTTGCTCTGCCATATTACCATTGCTGAGTTATTATAACTCTCAACCCCATTTTCCTGCCTTATTCCTGCAACTTTTGATGCCCTTCCTGATGAAGAACCTAACAACCTACGTTTTGAATATACCCAGTGATATGACCTCTGTAGCCATCTGTGGTTATTAATTCACCAGCCCGTGGCCAAAGAAATTCCACTTCACTTTTGTTCTAAAAGGAAATCCTTGTATTCTGAGGTTGTGCCCTCTGGTCCTAGACTCCCCCACTTCCACTCTATATAGGCCTTTCAATATTCAAAAGGTTTCAATGAAAAGGTGATTTATGTACCTTCAGACCTTTCAACTTCCCAAGCACCTTCCCCATTGCAATAGGAGCAACACTCACTTCTGTCCTCTGACACTCATGAATTTCTGACATACTGCTGGAGTCATCCACGGTGCAGACTGTCAGATAATAGTAAGTTCCTCTGCCATTTCTTTGTCCCCCATTACTACCTCTCCAGCATCATTTTCCTGTGGTCTGATTTCCATTCTTGACTCTCTTTTGCTATTTTATATTTGAAAAACCTTTTCATATCCTTTGTTATTTTATTGGCTATCTTCCCTTCCTATTTCATCTTTCCTCTCCTTATGGCTTTGTAGTTGCCTTCTGTTGGTTTGTATCAGCTTCCCAGTCCTCTAATTTTCCACTGATTTTTGCTGCGTTACATGCTCTCTCTTTTGCTTATATGCAGTCTTTGACTTCCCTTGTCAGCCATGGTTGCTTCATCCCCCCTTCAGAATATTTCTTCATCTGTGCAATGTATCTATCCTGCACCTTCCAAATTGTCTCCTGAAACTCCAGCCATTGTTATTCTGCCATCATCCCTGCTAGTATCTCCTTCCAATCAACTTTGGCCAGATCTTCTCTCATACATCTGAAATTCCCTTTATTTCATTGTAATACTGATACATATGAATTTATCTTCTCCCTCTAATTTCAGGAGTAATTGTATCATGTTATGATCATTGTCTCTTACGTGTTCCTTGGCTTGCCTACGGAATTCAGACGGTCATGATTACTTCTACCAGAGTGTATGAGCATGACCACATACTTCCTGACACTGTTTTCCATCTGCCCCTTCATTGCCTATCCACCTAATCTGTTTAAGTCCTTCTGTAGTCTCTCTACTTCTTCAAAACTACTTGCACCTCAACCTATCTTTGTATCATCTGAAAACTTTGCAACAAAGCCATCAATCCCATTATTTAAATCATTGACATATAACGTAAAAAGAATAAGTCCCAACACAGATCCCTGTGGAAAACAGCTATTCACCAGCAGCCAACCAAAAAAGGCTTCTTTCATTCCCACTCCTTGCCTCCTGCCAATTCGACACTGTTGTATCCATGCTAGAATCTTTCCTGTAATACCATGAGCTCATAGCTTGTTAAGCAGCCCCATGTATGGCCCCTTGTCAAAGGGCTTCTGAAAATCCAAGTAATTGGATCAACCAATTCTCTTTTCTCTATCCTGCTTGTAATTTCTTCAAAGAATTCCAACCAATTTGTCAGGCAAGGTTTTCCTTGAGGAAGCCATGCTGTTTATGGCCCATTTTAGCATCTGTCTCCAAGTACAACATCTTTAACAATCCACTCCAACATCTTCCCAACCACTGAGGTCAGACTAACTGGCCTATACTTTCCTTTCTCCTGCCTCTCTCACTTCTTGAAGCATGGAGTCACATTTGCAATTTTCACTCTTCTGAAACCATGTCAGAATCCAGCGACTCTTGTAAGATCATTACTAATACCTCCACAATTCCTTCAGTCACCTCTTTCAGAACCCTGAGGTGAACACATCTGGTTCAGGTGACTTATCTACCTTTGGACCTTTCAACTTCCCTAGAACCTTCTCCCTAGTTATGGTAACTTCACACACTTCATAACCCTTCACACCTGGAAATTCCACCATACTGCTAGTGTCTTCTGCAGTGAAGACTGATGCCAAGTAATTATTCAGTTCATCAGCCATTTCATTGCCCCCTATTACTGCCTCTTCAGCGTTGTTTTCCAGGGGTTCAATATCCTCACTCATCTTTTTTTTTACTTTATGTATCTGAAGAAACTTTTGGTATCTTTTGGTTATTGGTTGGCTTACTTTCATATTCTATCATAACCTTCTCAATGACTGTATAGTTGCCTTCTGTTGTTTTTTAAATGCTTCCCAGTGATCTAAATTCCCAAAAATATGTCCTCTATTATATACCCTCTCTTTGGCTTTTATGTGGAAATTTCCCCCGGGATCAATAAAGTATGACTATGACTATGACTATGACTATGGAGGAATAGTTAGTGCTGAGGAAGCAATGTGATTGCAGCAGAACTTCGACAAATTGAAAGAATTGGCAAAAAAAGTGGCAGATGGAACAAAGTATTGGGAAATATATGATAATGTCGTCACCACAATAATATGTTTTGGTAAAAGGAACAACATTGCTGACTATTATCTAACTGGGGAGAAATTCCAAACATCAAAAGTGCAGAGGGACTTAGGAGTCCTCGTGCAAGATTCCCAGAAAGTTAATTTACAGGTTGAGTCTATGATAAAGAAAGCAAACAATAAATGTTGGCATTTATTTTACAGGGAATAGAATATAAAAGCAAGGAGATAACACTGAGCCTTTATAAGACACTAGTCAGGCCACACTTGGAGTATTGTCAACAGTTTCAGGCTCCGTATCTCAGAAAGGATGTGTTGTCAATGGAGAGAGTCCAGCAGTTGATTCTGGGAATGAAAGGGTTAACATATGAGGAGCATTTGGCAGCTTTGGGCCTGTACTCACTGGAATTTAGAAGAATGCAGGGGATCTTATTTAAGCCTTCCGAATGTTGAAAGGACTAGATAGGGTGGATGTGCTGAGGATGTATCCTATATTGGATGTATCCAGAACTAGAGCACATAGCCTCAAAGGAGGAACTTTTTTAGCCAACGGGCAGTAAATCTATGGAATGCTCTGCCACAGACCACAGTGGAGACCAAGTTTCGTCATATATTTAAGGCGGAAGTTGATCGTTTCCTGATCAGGGCATCAAAGGACATGGCGAGAAGGCAGGTGTTGAGTTAGATCTGGGATCAGCCATGACGGAATGGTGGAGCATACTCGATGGGCTGAATGGCCTAATTCCGCTCCTATATCTTATAGACTTATGGCTGAGTTTTTAACCCTCTTCTGATTTTTCTGATCTTGTGAATTGATGCTTCCAAACCAGTTTGTGATGCAACTACTTAGAATGCTCCTCACCATCCATCCATAGAAATTTGCAAGAATCTTTAGATCTCCTCAAACTCTTAATCAAATGTAGCTTCTGATGTGCCTTCTTCAGAATTGCAGCAGTATTTTACCACCACAAAGGACACCCTGGAACCTGAAGGTTGATTTTAAATTTAGTCAACCAAATACCATTGGATTTAATTTTTTTTTGTAATCTATTTTTACTGAAGTTCATCATCAAACAAACATTTCCATAAGATGTATTTCAGACACTGTACATATATATCATATATTCATATTTGCCACAAATCTCCACATAATATTTATCTGAGGTATACACTTATAGAAAAGAGAGGAAAGAAAGAACAAGCAAAAGGAGAAAACTATGTACAAGTAGGGAGAGATCTTTTTTTAACAACATATTCATTAATTTTTGAGAATAAAATCAGGCCTATGAGGTGTTATGTAGTTAAACCATTTTTCCCAGTATGAATCAAATTGTTCCAACTTATGATTAACAGATGCTGTTATCTTCTCTATTTTGTAAATGTCCATTGTAATTTCCATCCATGCGTTTAAAGTTGGGCTCTCCTATGATAACCATTTCCTGGTAAGAGTCTTTTTACCATCCACCAGCAGTATATTCGTTAAATATTTATCTCTTTTCAACCGCTCTTGAGGTATATACCCAAAATATATGGTCTTACTTTCTCAGGGTATTTCACATTTAAAGATGTCTTGTAAGGCATTGCGTATCCCACTCCAATAGTCTTTGCTAACGGGGCAATCCCAGAAAATATGATAATGGTTTGCATTTTGATTTCCACAATTTCTCCAACTAACAGGGAAGTTACTATCATAATGGAATTTCGGAGAGAGAGTAATAAAATATCTTATCAAGTTTTTCCATCCAAACTCCCTCCATTTCTGTGAACTGGTACACTTCCATTGATACCTCCATATTATTGTCCATTCTTTCTCAGATATAATTATCCCTCCTTCCTTCTCCTATTTTGTTTTAATGTATGAAGTTGAATGTGTTTTAAGATTTGACAAACCTTTATAAACACTTGAAATGATTCTACTACCATTATCTGAATTATATGCTTTTCTAAATAGCTTTGTCAAATATGTACTTGCCTTGGTTACATTTTTAACCCTCCAACTAACATACTGTCGCATCTGTAAATACCGATAAAAGTCTTGTTTTTCTAATGGGTGTTTCTCTTTAAGCATTTCAAAACTGAACAGTGTTCCTTCTTTCATTATATTGCAAAGAACTGTTATTCCTTTAGCTGTCCAGTCCTTAAATCTAGCATCCAGTTTATTTGACGTAAAGTCCAAGTCATATGCACACTATTTAAGAATTGCAATATCTCCCTCTAGTTTATATTCTTTTATAATAGTTTTCCATATTTTAAGAGTCCATTTCACCCATGGGTTATCAATAGTATATATGTAACTTTGTAGGTTGTTATCAGCCAAAGTTGCCTGTATGAGGATGGAAAGTATCCTCTCCTCAATGTTTTTCCATTGAGCGTCATATGATGGATTGCACCAGCATATCACAGCTCTCAACTATGCTGCAAAATAATAATCTCTAAGAGAAGTAGGTCCCATCCCCCCTTTTCCTTGGCTAATTGCAAAGTTTTGAGACAAACTCTAGGCCTTTTACCTTGCCATATATATCTTGATAACATTTTGTTCCATTCATTGAATTGATTTTGGTTAATTTCTATTGGTAGGGTCTGAAAGAGATATAATAGTCTTGGCAATATATTCATTTCAATGGATTCAATCCTTGAACTGAGTCTAAAAAAAGGAATTAGGCTCCATTTTGTTATATCTTCCTTAATTTTTTTTTATATATGGGCTGATAATTGCATTCTGATAATCTTGCCAAATCTTTTGGCAAAATGATGCCCAAATATTTGAAAGACTCTGTTTGCTATGCCCAGGGATATCTACTTTTACTTTCTCTTGGTGGGCTATAGTTATATGAAAGTAATTGGGTTTTACCTATGTTGATCTTGTATCCTGATAATTGACCATATTGTTCAAAGGATTGCATCAATTTAGGCAAAGAGTATGTTGGTTGCCCTAGGCAGATCAAAAAGTCATCCGTGCAACAGAACAATTTATGCTCTGTCCCTTTAATAGTAATTCCTCTGATATCTTCATTTTGTCTGATGTATTGAACTAATGGTTCCAGATATAATGCGGAGTAGTGGTGACCATGCACAACCCTGTCTCGTGCCCCTTTCTAGCATAAAACTATTAAATAAATATCCATTAATTTTAATCCTAGCAGTAGGATTGTCATATAGTGCCTGTATAGTATTAATAATTGTGTCATGTAGACCAAATCTATGTAAAACTCTGTAAAGAAAATTCCAATTAACCAAATCAAATGCGTTTTCAGTGTCCACACTTATCACTATTGCTTCAATTTCATTTTTTTGTATACGATCCATAATGTGAAGTGTCCTTCGTATATTGTCTTTTTGTTTGGCGTTGTTGTATAAAACCTGTCTGATCATTATGTATCAGTGTGGGTAGAAACTCTTCTAATGGTTTGGCCATGTTGAAGGTAAATAATCTATAATCCACATTAAGAACAGATATTGGTCTAAATGACCCACATTCCATTTTATCCTTGCCTTCTTTTCGCATAGCTGAGATTATCAACTCCTTCCAGCTGGGTGGCATTTGTGCCTTTTTTAGGGCGCAGTTCAGTGTGGGGAGTTAAACAGGAATTAAATCATTTTTAAATTCTTTATACCACTCTGTCATATACCCATCTGATCCTGGTGACTTGCTTAAATTAAGCCTACTAATTGCAGTTTTTAGTTCATCTTCAGTTATGTCAGCAGTCATTGTTCTATTTTGTTCTTCGCTTAAAGTGGGTGACTGTAGAGAATTCAGGAAAGTGTCAATTTGGGTTATGCTTCCCCCTGGAACTTTGGAATGTAGAGCTTTGTAAAACACTTCAAAAGCTTGAATTTCACTGAGCTTATTTTTTATCACTTTTGTTCTTGGATCCCTAATTCTATGAATTGTATTTTCTGCTATTTTTTTTTCAGTTTCCACTCCAGTATTTTCATAGATTAAGATCCACTTTTATAGTGTCTCTGTTTCAGAAACATTAAATTTATTCTGATTTCTTATGTAGCTAAACTATTAATTTCATTCCTTTTTTTAAATTTCCTCTAATGTATCCTGTGTCAAACTCAATTTGTGTTTTTTTCTAGTTCCTTCAGCTTATTTTGTAATTCCTGTAATGTTTTATTCCTTCTTTTTCTTATATGAAGATATCACTATAGTTTTCCCTCTTAAGACAGCCTTCAGAATATCCCATAGAATGGGAGGTGAAACCTCTCCATTATCATTGAACTCTAAGTAAAGACCAATTCATTTTTTAATTTGTTCCTTAAAATAGCAATCATTGAGTAGACTTGAATTTAGTTTCCAAATAGTATTCTTTCGCTATAGGTCAAAATCAACAGATAAGTATATAGGTGCATGGTCACTTACATCTATTATTCCAATTCCACAGGTGTTTATTTTGGCTTTATCTTTTCCAAATGTTATGAAATAGTCTATTCTTGTAGATACAGAATGGGGGGCAGAATAATGAGTGTAATCCCTTCTGTCGGGGAAAAGGTCCCTCCATATATCAATTAGACCAACATCCTCAAAAAGTGTGTTAGCTTTCTTATGTAAGGACTTTGTTTCATAGGTTTTTTTATTGGAAGAGTCTAACTTTGATTGTAATTGTAAATTTAAGTCTCCCCCTCATATCAAGAGACCTTCTGTTTCCTTTACTACAATATTAGTAATTTTCTGGAAGAAACTAATATCACTTCCTGGGGGTGCATATATATTCAATAGAGTAATTGTATTTCCGTCTATATTCCCTCTTACCAGAATATATCTGCCCTCCTTATCTCCAAATTCGAATACTTTTTCAAAATTTAGCTTGCTTGAGATGAGAATAGCAACTCGTCTCCTATGTCCTGATTTATATGAGGAGAAAAACAAATTAGTGAAGCCCATTCTCTTTAATTTTCTATGCTTATCACTTAAGTGAGTTTCCTGTAAATATACTACATGGGCTTGTTCTTTCTTCATTTTTGATAGAATTCTACTACACTTGATTGGATTTAACAGCCCATTGACATTAAAAGAAATGAATTTTACTTTGTCCTTAGCCATGTGTATTTATCTGTCAGTATATCATTGATATTAGCAGAATAAAACTTAATCGATCTACTCCCTGAACAAATAAAACCAAGAAACACGACTTGAAAAAAGGTAATGAAGGTGTGATTCCAAGGCTGGGACTCTAGTAGTTGACCCCAGGTTGAGCTAGAGGAAATGTCTAGCCATGGGAGATAGCTTCTTCTACCTGTGAGTTGAGGGCCCCACTGCAGTACTCATAAAAGTAAGTTAAAAAATCTGTGTCCATTACTGTGATATCCCTGTGTATTCCTCCCATGTATATATTCTCATTAAGGTGGGGTAAAAGGAGTGAATGAATGAATAAAAAATAAAATAATTGAGTAATATAAAATCCACATTGTAATATGTGCTTCTTGAGATAAGTATAGCACCATCTATTTTTGCTTCTGTTTAGCTTATCAACACTTTTGAAATTAGTCAGACCTTATGGCTCTTCTGGAGGGGGTGAGGGCTGTCTCCTGAAAACTCACAGTCTCTTCCTGATATTCTTCTCTTGCCCTCCTCCCGTCCCCTGCTTTGTCGATTCCCTCACTATTTCCCAAGCAGAGCGGGATAGCTGCTCAGCCAGGCTTTCCCTCGGTTTGATCACGCTGACGGGCAACCCTCTATCCTTCATGTCTGCAGTCACCTCTTCCACTGTCTGATACAGCTGCGTCCCGTCTTCATAAAACACTCGCGGTTTAGCAGGGTATGGAGTCTGGAATCTAATTTTTTTTTTTGCTTTAATACTCGCGTTGCTTCAGAATATTCCATACGTTTCTGCAGGACCGCTGGGGGGTAATCCTGATCAAAATATATTTCACGTTCAAAAACACCACTTTCTTTCCGCAGGCCTTGCGCAGATTCTCTGCTTTGGTTTTGTACCGACGGAATCTGATTACTATTGACCGTGGCTTATCTTCCCTGTCTCCAAATGACCCCGGGGCAAGTGCACAGTGTGCTCTCTCAATTTCAAGTACAGCGTGTCCCATAGTAACTTCTCTGCAAACTCCACCATAGACAACACCTCCGCTCCTTCAGAAACATTATATGTCCTGATATTCTTATGTCGTGACCTTCCTTCTTGGTCGAGTAGCTTATTTTCCTGTTGATTTAACACTTTTATCATCTTACATAATATCCGCTCCACATTTTGAAAGCGATCCTCCACCTTTTCAACTTGTGTCTCTGCCACCGCTATTTTTTGATTAATGTTGGTGAGCTCTGACTTGATATCAGTTAATTGCTGTTTTATGTCTTTTTGGAATTCCCATATCTCTTCCAGAATTTTTACTAAATTTGCCACTTCATCTGAACGAGGCCCAGAATCAGCCTCGTTACCACGTGTTCGGGTAGGAGAACCACTCGTTGCAAGCCCCTCATCCACATGATTTTTTGAGCCCTCAGTGATGCTTTTTTTTAAATCTCCATTCCTTTTCCCTATTCTTGCCTCCCTTACAAGTTCAGATATTTTCAAGAAATCTTGTATTTGGTGGATTAGTGGGGCAAAATAAGAGTTTTTCTGGAGGGGCTGTTATCTTAAGCTGCCATTCTGGACAATGACATCACTGGAAACCCTGGAATTAAATTATTGGTGGTGATGAAGTGACTGGATTGTTCCAGAAACTCCCCAGCACTATCCTACAGAGTAGGGAGTCTGATTTCCTGTGTGGGTTTGAAGTGTCCAAACATTTCTGCCATTGAAGGACAACTGGAGATGGACATAATTTACTGGCTGGGTCCCCGTCAGTCACATCTTGTGAATGGACCAAGGGTTTGTACGAAATAATGACCCAAGCTAGGTGAGATGATTGCACCAACATTGAGCCTGCCTAACCTCTGAAATGACTCTTTCAACAGCCTGGAAGATCTGAACTTCGACAACCTCTTGCCAGCTGATAGGAACTAGACAGTGCAGACCTTTTGAATCACTCTCCACCTTTGGTGAGTTCAACCTCTAGCAAGCAGTGTGTATGAGATGCAGTGTATTCCGTCTTCAAATTTGCATCCACATTTGCATTGGTAAATCTATGTAGATATAGACTGTATTAAATTGGGAAACTGTTGGTTCTCTGTATACCTACTCTCATACAGATAGTTGGTGTTTAATATCTATGAACTTTAGACACAGTTATTATCACACACTGTGGCATGATGCTTTGATCAGAGTCGTAGAGTCATAGACCACTAGAGCACAGAAACAGGCTCTTTGGTCTATCTAGTCCTTGCTGAACTATTACCTCGCCTAGTTCAATCAACCTGTGTCTGCACCGTAGCCCTCCATACCCACCCCAAACATACAGTTATCCAAATTTCTCTTAAATTTTGCAATCGAACTCACATCCACCACTTCCACAGGCAGCTCAATCCACACTCTCATCACCTTCTGAGTGAAGAGGTTTCATGTCATTTTCCCCTTAATCCTTTCACCTTTCACCCTTAACCCATGACCTCAATTTCCAATCTCTCCCAACCCCTGTGGGAAAAGCCTGCTTGCATTTACCCTCTCTACACCCTTCATAATTTTGTATACCTCTATCAAATCTCCCACCAATCTTCTACATTCTAGGGAATAAAGTTCTAATCTATTCAACCTTTCGCTTAAAAATCAGGTTCTCAGGTACCAACAACATCCTTATAAATCTTCTCTGTACTCTTTCAATCCGCTTGATATTTTTTCCTGTAGGTAGGTGACTAATCTGTATACTATACTCCAATTTAGGACTCACTAATGTCTTATAAAACTTTAGTATTACTTCCCAACTCCTGGACTCAATTCTTTGTTTTATGAAGGCCAATGTACCAAAAGCAATCATTTTAACCCTATCTATCTGCGATGCCAGTTTCAAGAAATTATGCACCTTTATTCATAGAAGCTCAGTGCCTTGCCGTTCAGAATAAGATCTTTGCATCTAAATTAGGATTGAACTACTGTAAAATTGTTTTAATATTCCAGCCATTCAAGAAGCTTAGGTATTGGGTCATGGTCATATACCACCCAACCTTAAGCTGAATCGTCTCTGAAATTAGCAGTTCCAGAAGAAAGCACTAGAGGGCAACAATAGCAGGAACTAACCAGCGAACTTGCCTGCAACACTCACACACCGGAATGGATTTGAAAGAAGAGAATTCCTGTGTTTGTTAAATGGGTTTTATCATCTGCCTGACAGTCTCTGGAAACCAAGTTCACTCCTCTGCCATGTTAGGCAGGTATAAGGTCAAATTGAAAAATTCACTCTGAGCAGTGAGCTCCTTTCAATAGCACTGTGAGTCACGATTAGGGATGCTGCATGGCCTGCCATTCCCCCTCACAGCAGCTCTTTCCTACGAATGTAGAGCCGTTCAGTCCCTGTGGAATGGACCAGCGCACATCTTGGCGTCGAGCTGGAGTGTGCGACTTTTGAAAACACCTCAATTACTTCACCTTGGGATGGTCCCATTGGAATTTGATAGAAATATAGTTGTGGCAATACTTTCAAACCAGAGTTTGCCTTAGTTATTGAATCTGAATCAGGTTTATTATCACCCACATATGTCGTGAAATTTCTTGCTTTGCAGCAGCAGGACAGTGCAACATGAAAAATATTCTATAAGTTACCCTAAAATATATTTGTATATATAAAATTAAATACGTAGTGCAAAATGAGAACAAAAATACTTTGGATTAAATGTTCATGAGCTCATTGTCCATGAGGAAACATGATGTGAAGGGGAAGAAGTTGTTCCTAAAATGTTGAGTGTGTGTCTTCAGACTCCTGTACCTTCTCCTTGATGATAGCAATGAGAAAAGGGCTTGTCCTGGGTGTTGGGGGTCCTTAATGATGGTCGCTGCCTTTTTGAGGCATCGTCTTTTGAAGGTGTCCTCGATGCTGGGAGGCTGAATTGCCCATGGTGGAGCTGGCTGTGTTTGCAACTTTCTGCAGCTTCTTCCAGTCCTGTGCAGTGGCCCCTCCATACCAGACAGTGATGCAATGAGTTAGAATGTTCTCCACAATACTTCTGCAAAAATGTGCTGGAGTCTTTAGTGATGTAGCAAATCTCCTCGGACTCCTAATGAAATATAGCTGCTATCATGCCCTTTTCATAATTGCATCAATATGTTGGACCCTGAATAGATCTGAGATGTTTACACCAGGAACATGAAATTCTCACCTTTTCCAGGACTGACACCTTACTAAGGATTGGGGGTGCATACCCTAAAATCCCCTTCCTTAACTCTACAATCACCTTCAACCAATTATTGAGAAGTTGCTAATAGCCAGGACCAAGCATTTTATAGTTACAGATTCCACTAATTAAAGTCTGCCATCTTGCATAATACCCTAAAAGAGAAGTGCTGGGGAGGTTTCAAAGTGTCCCGTACATATAATAGTTTCAACACGTCTGTTTGAGTTGTCCTGGATGAAAACAGCTATAGACGGTTTGTGACGAGGCTTGGAGGGGAACGATTTTTCTGTTACACACTTCCTGTCAAAAGCGGCTGGAACATCTCTGACAGTAAATAGCTTCAGTTAATAAAAGAACTACGTGGACTGATGCCTTGTGTTCTCGCTTTAAACAGAACCCCTGAAGACTGTCCCAGTTACCTCCTGAACTGAAAAACTACACACTGCCTTTTTCAACAATTGATCTTGTGAAGAAGCTGATCTGTTTCAAACTAAAAATCAACATGTTGTACAGTGAATGTTCTGGTGACCAATTTAATTCTTCATAAATGAGAGTCACTGTTTACACACTGTAAATAACATCCTTTTGCTTCTCTCTGTCTCTGTCTCTGTCTGTGTGTGTGTGTGTGTATATATATATCTGTTAGCTTTTGAATGAGATACCCTCTGTAACGCTACACATCACTATTATCCTGCTAATAAATGTATTGAAAGCAATATGTGAAGACTGCATTTTATTGATTGTTAAACACAATAAGAACATGTACAATCTTAAAGAAATAACCTTTTTCCTTTAAACTATAACATTTGATGAATTATATCATTGGTGTGTGTGAGAGTATCAATTACACTCAATACTTGAGCAATTCCTTCAACATCTGATGAAGCTTTGGCATACAATAACCCAATCTATTGACAGTCAAAAGAGGACAACCAACATTATCAAAATAAACCAAGGCATTTTCCAGGGTGACTCTTTAACCTCATGATGGTTTTGTCTTGCTTTAAGCCTACTCTGTCATTTACTGAATCGGATGAAAATAGGGTATCAAATCAGAAGCAATGAAATGGATTATATCGTGACAGACCTTCTATACATGGGCGATTTGAAATTATACATTCCTTCATCCGTAAAGCTAAAGCAATTAATTCAAACAGTAGAACTATTTTCAAAAGATATAAACATGAACTTTGGACAAGATAAGTGCAGATCATCAAACATAAATAAATGTACAAGTAAGCTAATAGAATACAAAACAGAGCAGCAGGAGACAGTACAACCAAGGGACGAATATGAAACATCAGTATCTGAGATATCCATAAGCAAAGAAAATAGATTACATGTTATAAAGGGAAAACTTTCAACGGAATTTGATTCAAGGCTTAACAAAATCTGCCAAACAGAGCTCAATACTAGAAGTATAACAAAGGCAATAAATGCTTTCACTATAACTATATTAACAAATTCTTTTGGCATAATATCTTGATACAAAGTTGAATTGGAAAATTTACAACTAAAAAAAGAAATGACAATTTTTTAGAATACACTCTGTACACATAAATGCATTTAAATTAACATTACCCAGGACAGAAGAGAAATAGAACATAGAATAGTACAGCACAGTACAGGCCCTTCGGCCCACAATGTTATGCCGACCCTCAAACCCTGCCTCCCACATAAGCCCCTACCTTAAATTCCTCCATATACCTGTCTAGTAGTCTCTTAAACTTCATCAGTGTATCTGCCTCCACCACTGTCTCAGGCAGTGCATTCCACGCACCAACCACTCTCTGAGTAAAAAACCTTCTTCTAATAACCCCCTTGAACTTCCCACCCCTTACCTTAAAGCCATGTCCTCTTGTATTGAGCAGTGGTGCCCTGGGGAAGAGACGCTGGCTATCCACTCTATCTATTCCTCTTATTATCTTGTACACCTCTATCATCTCTCCTCTCATCCTCTTTCTCTCCAAAGAGTAAAGCCCTAGCTCCCTTAATCGCTGATCATAATGCATACTCTCTAAACCAGGCAACATCTTGGTAAATCTCCTCTGTACCTTTTCCAATGCTTCCACGTCCTTCCTATAGTGAGGCGACCAGAATTGGACACAGTACTCCAAGTGTGGCCTAACCAGAGTTTTATAGAGCTGCATATAACAGGCAAAAATAACAGAAATAAAATTTACTCAACACTCAGACCAAACTTCGAAGGATACATTTTCATCAATGAAAACTGGATTCAGAAATCCATGCGAGCATGTGAGGTTCTGATAAGTACACACTACAATCTTAAATGAAAGCACAATCTTAAATGAAAGCACAATCCAGAAAAATGAAGGCATTATCACTATTGAAGAAAGAGTTAACCAATAGAAGAGCATGACCCTCCAAGGAAGACATCCCACGATCTGAGCAGACTAGATGTTAACGAGGAAGTGTCAAATGCCTGGCTCAGAGTTGGAGACCTCTTCCCAGAAACAGAGGTTTCCTGTGGCAATACAGGACCAGGTGGTTAACACCAAAAATGATCAAAAATACAGAATCAAAAACCAACAAATTCAAGACAGTAAATGCAGAAAATGCCAAGAGAAATCAGAAACAATCCAACACATTACAGGATCCTGCAGTGGTTTAACTCAATCTGATTACCTACACAGGCACAATCAAGTGGCACACATCATTTACCAAATCCACAATACTAAACACCATGGGAACAGTCTGAAAGTTCCTGACATCGAGAAATGAGTGTGCTTGGCTATGTCTGATCCTCAGCTTTTACCGGCTTGAGCTGAGAAAAAATAAAAATAATAAAAAATAAATAAATGGGATGTATTCATTGTCCAGGATGGCTGACATCTCTGTTGAAGATGTTTGTCGTGTCCTTTCCTGGCAGATCTCTCACCTTTGGTCTCCACTGGACGCTCACTCTCACCTGTGGATCCAAAGTCGCTGTTTGCGGATAATAGCAGCCACATCATGGTGCACCACTTTGATAGGGAGGCTAAACCAGGTGTGAGTAGTCGGCGGCCTCACACCCCGGTGAGATAGGGACATGCCTGTCCTAGGCATGCGAAGACAGCTCTGACGGACAGGGTGGATGAAACCTACAGTGAGATCCAATGGCCAGGAAGGCGGCTTTGCAATGCTGTGTGGAGAGCAAAGGGCAGGATAAGGCACAGAAGAAGTCATAGTCATCCACCGCAACCAAGGAAGAACCCAATTGTGATGCTTGTTCAGATCAGAGGACCTGGACATCTGAGGTTGAGACGGTGGAACTTCTCCAGTGCAATGGTTTTTCCAGAGGTTGTGCTGTCATCGTTGAACATGACGGATAATGGCTACCACAATGAGTACATAATACTGAGAACATGAGTTGTAGAGTCTTTGACCATGCGCCTGTAGGTTGTGGAGTCAGTTTAGACTCGTGGTGAGTAAAGTTATCCAGATCAGTTTAGGAGCCTGATGGTTGAAAGTTAATAACTGTTCCTGAACCTGGTGATGCAAGACCCAAGGATCTTGCACCTCTTTACAGCGAGAATAGCAGATAGACCAGGAGGGGTTGGGGGGTGGTTCTTGATGATTGATGCTGCCTTCACACGTTGCAGGGTTGAATACCATCTGGCAACCTCAGCCCTCTTCTGCATCCTGCCAATGTCCCGTTGCAACCTGCAATAACTCTCGACACTATCCACAGCTTCATAAAACTTCATGTCATAACACCATTAAACCATAAGATATAGGAGCAGAATTAGGCCATTTGGCCCATCAAGTCTGCTCCGCGGTTTCGTCATGGCTGATCCACCTTTCAATTCAGCTCCATTCTGCTGCCTTCTCTCTGTATCCCTTCATTCCCTAAGCAATCAAGAATCTATCAACCTCTGTCTTAAATATCTGTGAAGGCTTTGCATCCACAGTTGCCCGTGGCAGTGCATTCCATAGATTCACCACTCTCTAGCTAAATAAATTCCTCTTCATCTCTGTTCTAAAAGGACACCCCTCAATTAGGAGGCCATGTTCTTAACTCTCCCACCAAAGGAAAGATCCTCTCCACATCCACTCTATTAGGTCTTTTTAATAGGTTTCAATTAGGTCACCCCTCATTCTTCTGAACTCTGGTGAATAAAAACTCAGAGCCATCAAGCTCTCTTCAAATGACAAGCCATTCAATTCTGGAACCACTTTCGTGAATCTCCTTTAAACCCTTTCCACTTTCAGAATGTCCTTTCTCAGATAAGGGGCCAAAAACTGCTCACAATACTCTGAGTGAGGCCTCACCCGTGCTTTATAAATTCTTAGCGTTACATCCTTGTTTTTATATTCTAGTCCTCTTGAAATAAATACTAACATTAAATTTGCCTTCCTCACCACTGACTCAACCTGAAAATTAATCTTTTAGGGAATCCTACACAAGGACTCCCAAGTCCTTTTGTGCCTCAGATTTTTGATTTTTTTTTCTCCATTTAGAAAAGAGTCTACCCTTTTATTTCTTCTACCAAAGTGCATGACCATACACTTCCTGACACTGTGCCATCTGCCACTTCGTTACCCATTCTCTTAATCTGTCTAAGTCCTTCCATAGCCTCTGTATTTCCTCAAAACTACCTGCCCCTCCACTTCTCTTCATACTGTCCACAAACTAGGCAACAAATCCATCAATTCCATCATCCAAATCATTGACATATCACATAAAAAGAAGCATTTCCAACACTGACCCCTGTGGAACACAACTAGTCACTGGCAACCAACCAAAAAAGGCTCCTTTTATTCCCACTCTGTCTCCCGCCAATTAGCAACTGCTACTACCTTTCCTATCATACCATGGGCCCCTAGCTTGTAAAGCAGCCTCATCTGGGGCATCTTGTCAAAACTTTTCTGAAAGTACAGAATTAGAATCAGGTTTCACATCGCTGGGCATGTGCCTTGAAATTTGTTAACTTAGCAGCAATAGTACAATGCAATACATGATAATATAGAAAACAGAACTGTGAATGACAGTAACTGTATATACATATATGTTTATTAAATGCTTAAATTAAACAGAGAAAAAAACAGAAATAAAAAGTAATGAGGTCGTGTTCATGGATTCAATGTCCATTCAGAAATCGGACAGCAGAGGGGAAGAAGCTGTTCCTGAATCGCTGTGTGTGTACCTTGAGTCTTTGATACCTCCTTCCTGATGGTAACAATGAGATGTGAGCATCTCCATAAAACCATAAGACATAGGAGCAGAATTAGGCCATTCAGCCCATCGAGTCCACTCCACCATTTCATCATGACTGATCCTGGATCCCATTCAACCTCATGCACCAGCCATTTCACCATATGCCTTGAAGCCCAATCAGGTATCTATCAACTTCCGCTTTGAATATACCCACGGAATTGGCCTCCGCCACAGTCTGATGCAGAGCATTCTACAGATTCACCACTCTTTAGCTAAAAAAAAAACTCTCCCTTACTTCTGTTCTAAAAGGTCGCACCTCGAATTTGAGGCTGTGCCCTCTAGCTCTGGATATTTTCACCAGAGAAATCATCCTTCCCACATCCACCTTATCCAGGCCTTTCAACATTCAACAGGTTTCAGTGAAACACTGATGAAGTGCTTTGAGAGGTTGGTCAGGACTAGACCGAACTCCACCTCAGCAAGGACCTGCACCCATTGCAGTTTGCCTATCGCCACGATAGGTCAACGGCAGATGCAACCTCAATGGCTCTTCATTCGGCCTTAGACCACCTGGACAACACAAACACCTATATCAGGATGCTCTTCATTGACTATAGCTCAACATTTAACACTATCATTCCCTCAATCCTGATTGAGAAGTTACAGAACATGCCTCTATACCTCCCTCTGCAATTGGATCCTCAACTTCCTAAACAGAAGACCACAATCTGTGCAGATTGGTGATAATATCTCCTCCTCGCTAACGATCAACACTGGTGCACCTCAGGGGTGTGTGCTTAGCCCACTGCTCTACTCTCTCTATACCCGTAATTGTGCGGCTAGGCATAGCTCAAATACCATCTGTAAATTTGCTGACAATACAACTATAGTTTGTAGAATCTCAGGTGGTGATGAGAGGGCGTACAGGAGTGAGATATACCAACTAGTGGAGAGGAATAGCAGCAACAACCTGGCACTCAACGTCAGTAAGATGAAAGAGATGATTATTGATTTCAAGAAGGGTAAGACGAAGGAACACGTACCAATCCTCATAGAGGGATCAGAAGTGGAGGGAGTGAGCAGTTTCAAGTTTCTGAGTGTCAAGATTTCTCGGGATCTAACCTGGTCCCAATATATCAATGCAGTTATAAAGAAGACAAGACAATGGCTATACTTTATTTGGAGCTTGAAGAGATTTGATATGTCAACAAAGATACTTAAAAAGTTCTATAGATGTACTGTGGAGAGCATTCTGACAGGCTGCATCACTCATAAATCAAGGAAGGTAGTGCACCTGTGGCTGACAAAGGAAATTAGGGATAGTATCAATTCCAAAGAAGAACCATACAAATTAGCCAGAAAAAGTGGCTCACCTGAGGACTGGGAGAAATTCAGAGTTCAGCAGAGGAGGACAAAGGGCGTAATTAGGAAGGGGAAAAAAGATTATGAGAGAAAACTGGCAGAGAATGTAAAAACTGACTGTAAAAGCTTTTATAGATATGTGAAAAGAAAAAGATTGGTTAAGACAAATGTAGGTCCCCTACAGACAGAAACAGGTGAACTGATTATGGGGAGAAAGGACATGGCAGACCAATTGAATAATTACTTTGGTTCTGCCTTCACTAAGGAGGACATAAATAAGATTCCAGAAATAGTAGGGGATAGTGGGTCCAGTGAGATGGAGGAACTGAGCGAAATATATGTTAGTGGGGAAGTGGTGTTAGGTAAATTGAAGGGATTAAAGGCAGATAAAACCCCAGGGCCAGCTGGTCTGCATCCCAGAGTGCTTAAGGAAGTAACCCAAGAAATAGTGGATGCATTAGTGATAATTTTTCAAAACTCTTTAGATTCTGGACTAGTTCCTGAGGATTGGAGGGTGGCTAATGTAACCCCACTTTTTAAAAAAGGAGGGAGAGAGAAACCAGGGAATTATAGACCGGTTAGCCTAACATCGGTGGTGGGGAAACTGCTAGAGTCAGTTATCAAAGATGTGATAACAGCACATTTGGAAAGCGGTGAAATCATCGGACAAAGTCAGCATGGATTTGTGAAAGGAAAATCATGTCTGACAAATCTCATAGAATTTTTTGAGGATGTAACTAGTAGAGTGGATAGGGGAGAACCAGTGGATGTGGTATATTTGGATTTTCAAAAGGCTTTTGACAAGGTCCCACACAGGAGATTAGTGTGCAAACTTAAAGCACATGGTATTGGGGGTAAGGTATTGATGTGGATAGAGAATTGGTTAGCAGACAGGAAGCAAAGAGTGGGAATAAACGGGACCTTTTCAGAATGGCAGGCAGTGACTAGTGGGGTACCGCAAGGCTCAGTGCTGGGACCCCAGTTGTTTACAATATATATTAATGACTTGGATGAGGGAATTAAATGCAGCATCTCCAAGTTTGCAGATGACATGAAGCTGGGCGGCAGTGTTAGCTGTGAGGAGGATGCTAAGAGGATGCAGGGTGACTTGGATAGGTTGGGTGAGTGGGCAAATTCATGGCAGACGCGATTTAATGTGGATAAATGTGAAGTTATCCACTTTGGTGGCAAAAACAGGAAAAGAGATTATTATCTGAATGGTGGCCGATTAGGAAAAGGGGAGGTGCAATGAGACCTGGGTGTCATTATACACCAGTCATTGAAAGTGGGCATGCAGGTACAGCAGGCGGTGAAAAAGGCGAATGGTATGTGGTATTTATAGTGAGAGGATTCGAGTACAGGAGCAGGGAGGTACTACTGCAGTTGTACAAGGCCTTAGTGAGACCACACCTGGAGTATTGTGGGCAGTTTTGGTCCCCTAATCTGAGGAAAGACATCCTTGCCATAGAGGGAGTACAAAGAAGGTTCACCAGATTGATTCCTGGGATGGCAGGACTTTCATATGAAGAAAGTCTGGATGAACTAGGCTTATACTCGTTGGAATTTAGAAGATTGAGGGGGGATCTTATTGAAACGTATAAAATCCTAAAGGGATTGGACAGGCTAGATGCAGGAAGATTGTTCCCGATGTTGGGGAAGTCCAGAACGAGGGGTCACAGTTTGAGGATAAAGGGGAAGCCTTTTAGGACCGATATTAGGAAAAACTTCTTCACACAGAGAGTGGTGAATCTGTGGAATTCTCTGCCACAGGAAACAGTTGAGGCCAGTTCATTGGCTATATTTAAGAGGGGATTAGATATGGCCCTTGTGGCTAAAGGGATAGGGGGTATAGAGGGAAGGCTGGTGCAGGGTTCTGAGTTGGATGATCAGCCATGATCATACTGAATGGCGGTGCAGGCTCGAAGGGCCGAATGGCCTACTCCTGCACCTATTTTCTATGTTTCTATATTTCTACTCTCTGGTATGGGGAGGGGATGGCTGCTGCACAGGACTGAAAGAAGCTGCAGAGGGTTGCAAAATTAGTCTGCTCCATCTTGGGTACTAGCCTAACAAGTACCCAGGATATCTTCAAGGACCTGTGTCTCAGAAAGGCAGTGTCCACTATTAAGGACCCCCAGCACCCAGGGCATGCCCTTTCCTCACTGTTACCATCAGGTGGGAGGTACAGAAGCCTGAAGTCACAAGCTCAGCCATTCAGGAACAGCTTCTTCCCCTCTGCCATCCAATTCCCAAATGGACATTGAACCCGTGAACACTACCTTACTTTTTTAATATATATTATTTCTTTTTTTTTTGGACAATTTTAATCTATTCAATATACATATAGAAACATAGAAACATAGAAAATAGGTGCAGGAGTAGGCTATTCGGCCCTTCGAGCCTGCACCGCCATTCAGTATGATCATGGCTGATCATCCAACTCAGAACCCTGCACAGCCTTCTCTCCATACCCCCGATCCCTTTAGTCACAAGGGCCATATCTAACTCCCTCTTAAATATAGCCAATGAACTGGCCTCAACTGTTTCCTGTGGCAGAGAATTCCACAGATTCACCACTTTCTGTGTGAAGAAGTTTTTCCTAATCTCGGTCCTAAAAGGCTTCCCCTTTATCCTCAAACTGTGACCCCTCGTTCTGGACTTCCCCAACATCGGGAACAATCTTCCTGCATCTAGCCTGTCCAATCCCTTTAGGATTTTATATGTTTCAATAAGATCCCCCCTCAATCTTCTAAATTCCAACGAGTATAAGCCTAGTCAATCCAGTCTTTCATCATACGAAAGTCCTGCCATCCCAGGAATCAATCTGGTGAACCTTTTTTGTACTCCCCCTATGGCAAGGATGTCTTTCCTCAGATTAGGGGACCAAAACTGCACACAATACTCCAGGTGTGGTCTCACCAAGGCCTTGTACAACTGCAGTAGTACCTCCTTGCTCCTATACTCGAATCCTCTTGCTATGAATGCCAGCATACCATTTGCCTTTTTCACCGCCTGCTGTACCTGCATGCCCACTTTCAATGACTGGTGTACAACGACACCCAGGTCTCGTTGCATCTCCCTTTTTCCTAATTGGCCACCATTCAGATAATAATCTGTTTTCCTGTTTTTGCCACCAAAGTGGATAACTTCACATTTATCCACATTAAATTGCATCTGCCATGAATTTGCCCACTCACCTAACCTATCCAAGTCACCCTGCATCCTCTTAGCATCCTCCCCACAGCTAACACATGCCACCCAGCTTTGTGTCATCCACAAACTTGGAGATGCTGCATTTAATTCCTTCATCCAAGTCATTAATATATATTGTAAACAACTGGGGTCCCAGCACTGAGCCTTGCGGTACCCCACTAGTCACTGCCTGCCATTCTGAAAAGGTCCCATTTATTCCCACGCTTTGCTTCCTGTCTGCCAACCAATTCTCTATCCACATCAATACCTTACCCCCAAAACTGTGTGCTTTAAGTTTGCACACTAATCTCCTGTGTGGGACCTTGTCAAAAGCCTTTTGAAAATCCAAATATACCACATCCACTGGTTCTCCCCTAACCACTCTACTAGTTGCATCCTCAAAAAATTCTATGAGATTTGTCAGACATGATTTTCCTTTCACAAATCCATGCTGATTTTGTCCGATGATTTCACCGCTTTCCAATATACTCAATATACATTTATTTATTTATTTTCTTCTATATTATGTATTGCATTGAACTGCTGCTGCTAAGTTAACAAATTTCATGTCGCATGCCGGTGAGAATAAATCTGATTCCTGTTCTGATTCTTCTACAAACAATTCCAGTAAGTACAGGCCCAAAGCTGCCAAATGCTCCTCATATGTTAACCTCTTTATTCCCAGGATCATTTCCGTGAACCTTCTCTGCACTCTCTCCAATGACAACACATCCTTTCTGAGATATGGGACCCAAAACTGTTGACAATACTCCAAGTGCAGCTTGATTAGTGTCTTATAAAGTTTCAGCATTATCTCCTTGCTTTTATATTCTATTCCCCTTGAAATAAATGCCAATGTCATATTTGCCTTCTTTCCCACAGACCCAACCTGTAAATTAACCATCTGAGTGTCTTCCACGAGGACCCCTAAGTCCCTCTGCACCTCTGATGTTTCAATCTTGTCCCCATTTCGATAACAGTCCACATTATTTAAGATAATGAAGACATGCAGTCCTCTTTTATTGTCATTCAGTAATGCATGCATTAAGAAATGATACATTATTTCCTCCGGTGTGATATCACAAAACACAGGACAGACCAAGACTGAAGAAACTGACAAAACCACATAATTATAACATATAGTTACAACAGTGCAACAATACCATAACTTGATGAAGTCCATGAGCACAGTAAAAGTTCAAAGTCTCTCAAATGTCCCACATCTCACGCAGACGGGAGAAGGAAGAAAAACTCTCCCTGCCATGCCGACCACAATCCAACTCTGAGTCATCCAAAAGAATCGAGCTCTGATCAGCTCTCCGACACCAAGTACTGAGCGCCATCTCTGTCCGAACGATTCAACCTCAATCTCGGTCGCCAACAGCAGGCAAGGCTGGGGATTTTGAGGCCTACCCTCCGAAAGATTCCGGACCGCGCAGTAACAACAGCAGCGAACTGGCGTTTCAGAGATTTCTCCAGATGTTCCTCTGTGCTTTCATATTCCTCTCCATCAAATCAGAATTGTCCACGGCCCCTATTTAACGAATACAATATCATATTTCACCGGAGGGCTGCGCACACATGGCGCGCTGCTCTCTCTCCTCCTGCCTATTTTTCCTTTTACCAAAATGCATTATCATACATTTCCTAACACTGTCTTCCATCTGCCATTTTTTTGTTCATTCTTCCAATTTGTCTAAGTCCTGCTGCAATCGCATTGCTTCCTCAGCACTATCTACCCCTCCACCTATCTTCATATCATCCGCAAACTTTGCCAGAAAGCCATCAATTCCACAACTTAAATCATTAACAAACAATGTGAAAAGTAGTGGTCCCATTGCTGACCCCTGAGGAACATCACAAGTCACTGGCCAACCAGAAAAGGCCCCCTTTATTCCCACTTGCTTCACCCTGCCTGTCAGCCATTTCTCTATCCCTGCCAGTGTCTTTCCCGTAATGCCATAGGATCTTATCTTGTTAAGTAGCCTCGTGTGGGGCACCATATCAAATGCCTTCTGAAAATCCAAGTAAATGACATCCACTGCCTCTCCTTTGTCCACCCTGCTTGCTACTTCCTCAAAGAACTCTAACATATTTGTCAGGCAAGATTTCCCTTCACAGGAACCATGCTGACTTTGACATTTTATTATTAGCCTTCGAGTACCTCGAAAACTTGACCTTAATAATGGACTCCAACAAACACTGAGGTTAGGCTAACTGGTCTGTAATTTCCTCTCTTTTGTCTTTCTCCCTTCTTAAAGAGTGGAGTGATATTTGCAATTTTCCAGTCCTCTGGGACCATGCCAGAATTCAGTGATTCTTGAAAGATTATGATGAATGCATTCCGTGTCTCTTCAGCACCTCTTTCAGGACTCTGGGATGTAGTCCATCTGGCCCACATTACTTGTCCACCTTAAGACCTTTGAGTCTGGCTTGTACTTTTTCCTTTGTAATAGCAATGGCACTCACTCCTGCTTCCTGACACTCACGGACCTCTGGCATATTTCTAGTGTCATCTAGTGAAGACTGATGCAAAGTACTTATTAAGTTCATCTGCTATTTCTTTGGCCCCCCCATTACTACCTCCCCAGAATTATTTTCTAGTGGTCCAATATCAACTCTCACCTCTCTTTTATTCTTTATATAATTGAAAAAAAATTTTAGTCTCCTGCTGTATATTATTGGCTACTTTGCCCTCATATTTCATCGTTTCCCTTCTTATAGCTTTTGTAGTTGCTTTTTGTTGGATTTCAGAAGTTTCCCAATCAGCCAACTTCCCACTCACTTTTGCTACCTGTCACGTACCCTGTGACGGGAATAAAGAACCAGCAGAGATGGAAACCAATTTGGAGTCCAGTATTGCTATAAACTAATAATATTTATTAGTAACCACACAATACAGTAATATAAATGTAGATAAATCAAACAGTTAGCAATGATTATATATAAAAGTAAGTGTGGAATAAATATGTATGAAAACCAAGCTTCTTTAAGTTTAGGGGTAAGCAGTCTTACGATGTTGAGTAAAGTTCAGTTCAGTTCAGTTCGTGGTATTTAGTTGAATAGCGATGCGGGGGGGGAGAGAGAGAGAGAGAGAGTTGAGGCTTCAGGTGAGCTGATGCCATCGATCTTCTCGTCGTCCTCTGAAATCCTTTACAAGTCACCGACTGTGACTTTAACCAGGGGGACCGGTTTTCCTGTGGTGAAGCTATCACCCCGGCAAGGGTGGACACATAGACAACTCCCCACCAGTCAACCCCTTCTTCAATGATGGAATGGCAATTTGGAATCGATCCGCCTGATCAATCCTCCACTTTCTCTGCGGGCATAACAATGCTCATTCAGTGTCCAGATCATGTGTCTGAGGTCTGTATCATCTGACCTCCCATTTACTTCTCTGTGCTAAGCATCACCTGTCATTCAAAGAGTCCCTCCTTCCTTTGTCTGCAAAGGAAATGCACAAGCAGGTGAACTGTCCTTGAAGAAATATCAATAACCTGCTAAAAATCATAACATCGAGTGTCCATTAAAGAACACCGCCCTCGGTCACCATAGCAACTTACGAGCTGCTCGGTGCTGTCTCCAAACCCAACTCAGTAGAAATCCAAAATTACTTCCAATGCCTTAAAGTGACAGTCCAACCGTTAATCTTCGTCTCTCTCTTTCCTTTCCAAACAAACCATCAATGATAAATGTCTCTCTCTGTCTCTCTTCAAACAGTTAATAGGGGCACTCCTGGATCCCCCCACATACCTTATATGCCCTTCCCTTTGCTTTTACAGAGTCCTTAACTTCCCTTGTCAGTCACGGTTGCCTAGCCCTGCCATTTGAGAACGTCATCTTCTGTGAGACATATCTGTCTTGCGCCTTGTGAACTATTCCCAGAAACTTGAGCCATCTCTGTTCTGCCATCATTCCCAACAGAATCCCCCTCCAATCCACCTGGATAAGCTCCTCTCTCATGCCCCTGTAATTCCCTTTATTCCGTTGTGATACTGATACATATTACGTAAGCTTCTCCCTCTGAGATTTCGGTATGAATTCAATCATATTAGGATCACTGTCTCCTAAGGGTTCCTTTACATTAAGCTCCCTAACAAGCTCTGGGTTATTATATAACTCCCAATCTAAGATAGTCTTTCCCAAGTAGGCTCAAGCACAAGTTGCTCTAAAAAGCCATCTCGTAGGCATTCAACAAATACCCTTACAATCTGACACCAACCTGCAATGGTCAGAAGTCGCAAAACACTTCTTTATCTTTAACACAAGAGAAACTGCAGATGCTGATTGCATGCAACAGCAGCCACGCCCCGGTACACCACTTCCACATAGAACATAGAACATAGAATAGTACAGCACAATACAGGCCCTTTGGCCCACAATGTTGTGCCGACCCTCAAACCCTGCCTCCCATATAAGCCCCCACCTTAAATTCCTCCATATACCTGTTATACCTGTCTTGTAGTCTCTTAAACTTCACCAGTGTATCTACCTCCACCACTGACTCAGGCAGTGCATTCCACGCAACATCCACTCTCTGAGTAAAAAACCTTCCTCTAATATCCCCCTTGAACTTTCCACCCCTTACCTTAAAGCCATGTCCTCTTGTATTGAGCAGTGATGCCCTGGGGAAGAGGCACTGGCTATCCACTCTATCTATTCCTCTTATTATCTTGTACACCTCTATCATGTCTCCTGTCATCCTCCTTCTCTCCAAAGAGTAAAGCCCTAGCTCCCTTAATCTCTGATCATAATGCATACTTTCTAAACCAGGCAGCATCCTGGTAAATCTCCTCTGTACCCTTTCCAATGCTTCCACATCCTTCCTATAGTGAGGTGACCAGAACTGGACACAGTACTCCAAGTGTGGCCTAACCAGAGTTTTATAGAGCTGCATCATTACATCGCGACTCTTAAACTCTATCCCTCGACTTATGAAAGCTATCACCCCATAAGCTTTCTTAACTACCCTATCCACCTGTGAGACAACTTTCAGGGATCTGTGGACATGTACCCCGAGATCCCTCTGCTCCTCCACACTACCAAGTATCCTGCCATTTACTTTGTACTCTGCCTTGGAGTTTGTCCTTCCAAAGTGTACCACCTCACACTTCTCCGGGTTGAACTTCATCTGCCACTTCTCAGCCCACTTCTGCATCCTATCAATGTCTCTCTGCAATCTTTGACAATCCTCTACACTATCTACAACACCACCAAACTTTGTGTCGTCTGCAAACTTGCAAACCCACCCTTCTACCCCCACATCCAGGTCGTTAATAAAAATCATGAAAAGTAGAGGTCCCAGAACAGATCCTTGTGGGACACCACTAGTCACAATCCTCCAATCTGAATGTACTCCCTCCACCACCACCCTCTGCCTTCTGCAGGCAACCCAATTCTGAATCCACCTGGCCAAACTTCCCTGGATCCCATGCCTTCTAACTTTCTGAATAAGCCTACCGTGTGGAACCTTGTCAAATGCCTTACTAAAATCCATGTAGATCACATCCACTACACTACCCTCATCTATATGCCTGGTCACCTCCTCAAAGAACTCTATCAGGCTTGTTAGACATGATCTGCTCTTCAAAAAGCCATGCTGACTGTCCCAGATCAGACCATGATTCTCTAAATGCCTATAGATCCTATCTCTAAGAATCTTTTCCAACAGCTTTCCCACCACAGACGTAAGGCTCACTGGTCTATAATTACCCGGACTATCCCTACTACCTTTTTTGAACAAGGGGACAACATTCGCCTCCCTCCAATCCTCCGGTACCATTCCCATGGACAACGAGGACATAAAGATCCTAGCCAGAGGCTCAGCAATCTAATGCAGGCTAAAACAGGCAAGGGTAGCCGGCAGCCCCATACCCAGATGAGACAGGGGCATGCCTGTCCTAGCATGTGAAGTCAGCTTTGGTGGACTGGGTGGATCACATCGACAGGGAGATTCCATGGCCAGGAATTTGGTTCATTCTATAATGCTCCATGGAGAGTAAAGAGCATGACATGGTGCAGGAGAAGTTATGGTCATCGACTGCAACCAAGGATTCCCCAGTTCTGATGACTACTCATACCATTGGGCCTGGACTTTGATAACTGTCCCAATGCAATGGCTTTCAAAAACTCTCCTGTCAGGTTCCCTGTTATCATTGGAACCAATGGTGTGATGAAGAGCGCTTGGTAATCACACTGCTAACACATGCACGTTTACACAACACACACACATACACGTACACATACACACACAGGCACACATGCATACACACACACACACACACACACACACACACACACACACACACACACATACACACACACACACACACAAACACACATACACACACACACACACACACACACACACACACACACACACACACACACACACACACACACACACAGCTTTGTCATTTGGCTCTAATTGCACTGAGTGGATGCACTTCAATATCTTCCACCAGTCCTAAAGGATTGGTATTATGGTGCAATTCTGGCCATACACTTTAGAATATTTCTTTATTAATAGGTATGTGTAAATGTGTATGTATTTTGATATTGTATTTTAAGGTAGATGCATCTGTTTATTTTGTAATATGAATGTAACTACATAGTGGGTTGCGTCATCTTCTGATTCACGTTAACTTTGTGGGTAATTAAAAATACTGATGCCTAAAAAAATTGGGTGCTTCTTTCTCAGTAGCAGAGAGAGATCAGACTGCAAGAGGGACCGCAGAACAGAACAACGTCCCGAGATGAGAGATGAGGAAGAATTTCTTTAGCTCGAGGGTGATGAATCTGTGGAATTAATTGCCAGAGATGGTTATGGAGGCCGAGTCATTGGGTACATTTAAAATGGAGGTTGACAGGGTTTTGATTATAAGGGCATCAAAGATTACAGAGAGAAGACAGGAGAATTGAGTTGGGAGGGATAATAATTCAGTCAGGATAGAATGTCAGAGCAAACTAAATATCCTAGTTGTGCTCCAATGTCTTATGGTCTTATGGTCTTGTACATGACTCCTCATGCTGGAAGATGGATCAGCAAGTAACTGTGGAAAGAAGTCAATGGACCAACCAGCAATGGTGGTTAACCATTGCAATACACAATACCTCATAAAATAGTGAGTATGTCATGAAAAACATTAGGCATTCCATTAGAAACTCTTCAGCTGCACACTTCCCATCTTAATACATTGTGATTGTCAGTCTATTTGGAGAAAGCATGCACCCTATGCTGAACTTGATTGACTATTTCTGGACATCTGGATTGGGTTAAGTAGACAAAATGTGCAGTCTAGCATAATACTGTACGGAGCATAAAACAGAACAAATGGGCTAGGAGCAGGGGTCGGTCATCTGCCCATTGCATTTGCTCCACCATTTAATAAGATCATGACTGAACTGGCTGTGGACTCAATTCCACCTACCCGCCTTTTCTCCATAACCCTTAATTTTTTTTTAGATTATGAAGACACGTAGTCCTCTTTTATTTTCATTTAGTAATGCATGCATTAAGAAATGATACAATACTTCCTCCAGTGTGATATCACATGACACAGGACAGACCAAGACTGGGAAAACTGACAAAGCCACATAATTATTACATATCGTTACAACAGTGCAACAATATCATAACTTGATGAAGAAGTCCATGAGCACAGTAAAGTTCAAAGTCTCTCAAATGTCCCACATCTCATGCAGAAGGGAGAAGGAAGAAAAACTCTCCCTGCCATGCCGACCACAATCCGACTCTGAGTCATCTGAAAACTTCGAGCTCTGATCAGCTCTCCGAGTATTGAGCACCATCTCTGTCCGAACAACTCGACCTGCTTCTCGGTCGCCAAAAGCAGGCAAGGCCGGGGATTTTGAGACCTACCCTCTGAAAGATTCCCGACCACGCAGTAACGACAGCGGCGAACGAGTGTTTCAGAAATTTCTCCAGATGTTCCTCTGTGCTTTCACGTCCATTCTCCATCAAATCAGAATTGTCCACGGCCCGTATTTAACAGATACAATATCATGTTTCACCGGAGGGCTGCACACGCGCAGGCGCGTCGCCATCTTTTCCTCCCGCCTAGCAAAATTCCCCTGCTATGCAAAATTCTAGCTAAGACAATAAAACCATAAGACATAGGAGCAGAATTTGGCCAGTCAGTCCATTGAGTCTGCTCTGCCATTCCATCATGACTGATCCTGGATCCCACTCAACCCCATACACCAGCCTTCTCACCATATTCTTTGATGCCCTGCCAATCAGCTAAATACTGTATATTTAATAAGGTAGCTTTTACTGTTTCCCTGGCTAGAGAATTCCACTGATGTACTCCTCTCTGGGAGAAGCAAGTTTTCCTCATCACTGCACTAAATCTATTCCCCCAAATCTTTACGCAGTGTTCCCTAGTTCTAGTCTCATTACCAGCTCTGCCTCTGTCTTGTCTATCCCTTTCATAATGTTCCATGTTTCTATAAGATCCCCTCTCAATCTTCTAAGTTCCAGTGAGCAGTGATTCAGGCGATGCAATGATAATGATAACTTCAAGCCTATTCCATTTTTCAGACGTTAAGGTCCCTGGTGTCTAGTTACTCGCCTTTTTCCTAGATCCCTTTTTAAATGGTGCTGTGATATGTGAAAACGCTGCAGCCAGCTCTTTCATGGGCACCAACCTCCCATGCATACTGGGCTCCTTCAAAAGGCAATGTGTCAAAAAGGCAGCATCCCTCATCAACAGGATGAGTTGCAACATAAAAGGCAGCCAAAATCAAAAAGGGTGAATAAAGGACTAAAGGTGCTATATTTGAGTGCGCGCAGTATATGGAATAACATCGACAGACTTGTAGCACAGTTATGGATTGGCAATATGATGTTGTAAGCATCGCTGAATCATGGCTGAAAGGAGATTATGGCTGGAAGCTTAATGCCTAAGGATACACATTGTATCAAAAGGACAAGCGGGAAGGCAGAGGGTCTGTTGGCAAAAGGTGAAATTAAATCCTAAAAGAGAGGTGACATAGGGTGGGAAGGTGTTGAATCATTGTGGATAGAGCTAAGGAACTGCAAGAGTAAAACTACCTTGATGGAAGTTGCAAAGGAGATTACAGAGGCATGAAAGAGGAGATGGCCACAATTGATTGGACAAGAACACTGGCAGGGATGATGGCAGAGCAGCCATGGCTGGAATTTCTGGAGGCAATTTGGAAAGCACAGAAGATATATGTCCCAAAGAGTAGAAGTATTTTAAGTAGCAAACAAGGGAAGTCAAAACCAACATAAATGCCAAAGAGAGGACACATAATAGAGCAAAAAAATAGTGGGAATTTAAGGGTTTGAGAAGCCTTTAAAAACCTACAGAAGGCAACGAAAAAGTCATAAAGAATGAAAAGATGGTTTACGAAGGTAAGCTATTCAATAATATTAAAGAGGATACCAAAAGCTTCTTCAGATACATGAAGTGAAAAAGAGAGGTGAAAATGGATATTGGACTACTGGAAAATGATGCTGGAGAGGTAGTAGCGGGGGACAAGAAAATGGCAGATGAACTGAATAAGTATTTTGCATCAGTCTTCACTGTGAAGGACACTAGCAGTATGGTGGAACTTTCAGGTGTAAAGGATCATACAGTGTGTGAAGTTACCATTACTAGAGAGAAGGTTCTTGGGAAACTGAAAAGTCTGAAGGTAGATAAGTCACCTGGACTAGATGGTGTACAACCTAGGGTTCTGAAAGTGGTGGTTGAAGAGACTGTGGAGGCATTAGTGGTGGTTCGTCCATCGTCGTCGATGAAGACCTCGACACCATTAGTCACTTTGAGACTGGATGCGGTGTGTCCTAAGATGACTGCTCAGGCCAATTTGGGCACGGAACGTCCTGGCACATGTTGGGCAGACATGTGTAGGCACTGGAGTTGTTGCGCTGGTGGCTCTGGACTTGCGCAGCTCATGCTTATGTTGTGCTTCAGCAGTGCGCCTTGCTTTGTAAGCCTTACAGCCCTTGTGGATGAGGCCGCGCCAGGTAGGGCGGTTTTGTGCCGGCATTTCCCAAAAGGTCGTGTCTATGTCAAGTGACTTCAGGGAGGCCTTTAGTGTGTCTTTGTAACGTTTCTTCTGCCCTCCATGCGAGCGTCTTCGAGCAGGGAGTTCCCCAAAAAGGAGCTGCTTGTGTATGCGCTCTCCGGCATGCGGATGACATGACCTGCCCACCGGGTCTGTGCTCTCATCAGCAGTGTGTGGACTGAGTTGTTTGGCCCTGTGACTTCTGCTTTCACCATATGACTTCCTATGTCTATCAGTCGAAAATCCTTCCTCTCCCAGGAATGAGGTATTCTGTTGGTGTTTCTGTAGCTCTGGGTTTTTATGAGATAGAAACATAGAAACATAGAAAATAGGTGCAGGAGTAGGCCATTCGGCCCTTCGAGCCTGCACCGCCATTCAGTATGATCATGGCTGATCATCCAACTCAGAACCCCGCCCCAGCCTTCCCTCCATACCCCCTGATCCCCGTAGCCAGAAGGGCCATATCTAACTCCCTCTTAAATATAGCCAATGAACTGGCCTCAACTGTTTCTTGTGGCAGAGAATTCCACAGATTCACCACCCTCTGTGTGAAGAAGTTTTTCCTAATCTCGGTCCTAAAAGGCTTCCCCTTTATCCTCAAACTGTGACCCCTCGTTCTGGACTTCCCCAACATCGGGAACAATCTTCCTGCATCTAGCCTGTCCAATCCCTTTAGGATTTTATACATTTCAATCAGATCCCCCCTCAATCTTCTAAATTCCAACGGGTATAAGCCCAGTTCATCCAGTCTTTCATTATATGAAAGTCCTGCCATCCCAGGAATCAATCTGGTGTACCTTCTTTGTACTCCCTCTATGGCAAGGATGTCTTTCCTCAGATTAGGGGACCAAAACTGCACACAATACTCCAGGTGTGGTCTCACCAAGGCCTTGTACAACTGCAGTAGAACCTCCCTGCTCCTGTACTCGAATCCTCTTGCTATGAATGCCAGCATACCACTCGCCTTTTTCACCGCCTGCTGTACCTGCATGCCCACTTTCAATGACTGGTGTATAATGACACCCAGGTCTCATTGCACCTCTCCTTTTCCTAATCGGCCACCATTCAGATAATAATCTGTTTTCCTGTTTGGATAGGGTTGCTAGCCCAAGCCCAACCCTCCTACTTTCAAAGCTGGGCTTTGGACCACACACGGCAGAGACCTCTTTGGTCGCATCAAGGCTGAAAGCGCTGGCTTTTGGCAGTGAAAGCAGAGATATTTCTGCAAATATATCTGCTCCTACCCTTGGTTGCTGATACTGTGAAGCGTTGTGCTAACCATTATGCTGCCATGCTGGAATTGGAGATGGTCCAGTGGCAGCCATTACAGAGACTTGGATGGCTCAGGGACAGGAAGTGCCGAGTTTTAGATGTTTCAGCAAGGACAGGGATGGAGGCAAAAGAGGTGGGGGCTTGGCACTGTTGATCAGAGACATTGTCACGGCTGCAGAAAAGATGGACGCCATGGAGGGATTGTCTACGGAGTCTCTGTGGGTGGAGGTTAGGAACAGGAAGGGGTTAATAACTTTACTGGGTGTTTTTTACAGGCCACCCAATAGTAACAGGGATATCGAGGAGCAGATAGGGAAACAGATCCTGGAAAGTTGTAATAATAACAGAATTGTCAAGATGGGAGATTTTAATTTCCCAAATATCGATTGGCATCTCCCTAGAGCAAGGGGTTTAAATGGGGTGGAGTTTGTTAGGTGTGTTCAGGAAGGTTTCTTGACACAATATGTAGATAAGCCCACAAGAGGAGAGACTGTACTTGATTTGGTATTGGGAAATGAACCTGGTCAGGTGTCAGATCTCACAATGGGAGAGCATTTTGGAGATAGTGATCATAATAGGCGGGAGGAGTAGATGGCAGCGTGATGCAGCTCGCAGCGGCCAGTCCGGTGGTGATATCTGTTATTTGTTAAGTAGGGTGCCATGCACAATCCTGATTTGATGGAGACAGACGTGAGAGCACGGAGGAACATCTGGTGAAACTTCTGAAATGCCTGCTTCGCTGCTGCTGCTACCGTGTGACCCAGAATCTCCGGAGGGGAAGGCCTCGAGTCCTCGGCCTTGATTGTTGCTCGGTGGCCAGCGAGGGGTCGAAGCGGTCGGCAGAGGATGGTGCTCGGAGAAGCTGTGTCGGAGGGGCTGGTCGGAGGCTCAAAGTTTTCAGACGGACTCAGAGTCTGCTGCGGTCGGGTGCTTCCAAAGCGAGTTGACGGCGCTTGGAGGTTCATGGCAGGGAGAGTTCCTCCCTTCTGCCACCTGCGTGGGATGATGAGTCTATCGGGACTTTGAGACTTTATTTTACCATGCCCATGGTCTGCTCTTTATCAAATTACGGTATTGCTTTGCACTGTTGTAACTATATGTTATAATTATGTGGTTTTGTCAGTTTTAGTCTTGGTTTGACCTGTGTTTTCTTGTGATATCATTCTGGAGGAACGTTGTATCATTTTTTAATGCATGCATTTCTAAATGACAATAAACGAGGACTGACGAGGACCTCATAATCTAATCTAATTCTACCTCCTTTACAATAGCGTTGGACAGAGATAGGAACAGATAAGTTAGAAAAGTGTTTAATTGGAGTAAGGGGAATTATGAGGCTATCAGGCAGGAAATTGGAAGCTTAAATTGGGAACAGATGTTCTCAGGGAAAAGTACGGAAGAAATGTGGTAAATGTTCAGGGGATATTTGTGTGGAGTTCTGCATAGGTATGTTCCAATGAGACAGGGATGTTATGGTAGGGTACAGAAACCGTGGTGTACAAAGGCTGTAATAAATCTAGACCTGAAACGTTGACTGTACCTCTTCCTAGAGATGCTGCCTGGCCTGCTGCGTTCACCAGCAACTTTGATGTGTGTTGCTTGAACTTCCAGCATCTGCAGAATTCCTGTTGCCTGCTTGATTTTGTATGCTTTTGTCAAATCTTCCCTCATTCTCCTCTAAGTTAATCCACTTATTCCCACACAGATCAGCACCTTGATGCTCACTTTGAAAGTGAGAATAAAGCTACATCTATGAGTATCCCTAGCCGGTTGGTGGCGTAGTGGCATCAGCGCCGGACTTCGGAGCGAAGGCTCCCGAGTTTGAATCCAGCTGGCTCCCTTGCACGCTTTCCATCCGTGCTGGCTTAAGCATCAAGCTAGCAACTCCACCTCATAAAAATAAGAAAGCCTGCTAAAAAAACACCATCATGATGGCGTCCAGATGACTCCACTCGGAGCTAAGGGCTTTCTTCTTCTTCTTCTTCTCTGAGTATCCCTGCAGCACTCAGTGCCCTTCTGATCTCTGTCTCTGAGGCCGACATCAGGCTATCCCTCACAAGGTGGCAGGCCCCAAATAGTGAAGCTCTGTGCCAACCAAATGACGGGAGTGTTCAGAGACACTTTCAATCACTTACTGCTGTGGTTGGAAGTTCCCACCTGCAATTATACCAGAGCCCAAGAAGTGTAGTGTAAGCTGCCTTAACAACCATCATCCAGTAGCACTCACACCTACAGTGGTGAAGTGCTTTGAGAGGTTGGTCATGGCTAGAATTAACTCCTGCCTGAGCAAGGACATGGGCCCAATTCAATCACAATAGGTCTATGGCATATGCAATCTCATTGGCTCTCCAAATGGCCTTGGATCACCTGGACAATACAGATGCCGATGTCAGGTTGCTGTTTATTTGCTATAGCTCAGCATTTAACACCATCGCTCCTACAATCCTGACTGAAAAGCTATAGAACATGGGCTGCTATAGCTCCTTCTGCAACTGGATCCTCGACTTCCTAGCCAGAAGACCAAAATCTATGCAGGTTGGTAATGACATCCGCACTTCACTGACAATCAACACTAGTGCACCTCAGGGATGTGTGCTTAGCCCGCTGCTCTATTCTCTCTACACACATGACTGTGTGGCTAGGCACAGATCCAATGCCATCTGTTTTTTTGCTGATGATACAACCATTGTTGGCAGAATCTCGGATGATGACAAGAGGGCATGAAGGAGGGAGATATACCAGATAGTTGAGTGGTGTCACAGCAACAACCTGGCACTCAACCTCAGTAAGACCAAAGAGCTGATTGTGGATTTCAGAAAGGGTAAGATGAGGGAACAAAAACCAATCCTCATATAGGGAGCAGATGTGGAGAGAGTGAGTAGTTTCAAGTTCTTGGGAAGATGACGGCGCGACGCAACTCACAGCGGCCACTCCAGTGGTGATGTCTGTTATTTGTCAAGTAGGGCGCCGTGAACAATCATGATTTGATGGAGACGAACGTGAGATCACGGAGGAACATCTGGTGAAACTTCTGAAATGCCTGCTTCGCTTCTGCTGCTACTGTGTGGTCCAGATTCTCCGGAGGAGAAGGCCCTGAGTCCTCAGCTTTGCTTCTTGCTCAGCGACCGGGGCGGGGTCAAAGTGCTCGGCAGAGGATGGTGCTCGGAGAGGCTGAGTCAGAGGGGCTGGTCGGAGGCTCGAAGTTTTCGGACGGACTCAGAGTCTGCTGCGGTCGGGTGCTTCCAATGGTGCTGCATCGGCAAGCTGGCGGCACTTGGAGGTTCATGGCAGGGAGAGTTTCTCCCTTCTGCTGCCTGCGTGAGTTGATGAGTCAATCGGGACTTTGAGACTTTTTTTACCATGCCCATGATCTGCTCTTTATCAAATTATGGTATTGCTTTGCACTGTTGTAACTATATAGAAACATAGAAAATAGGTGCAGGAGTAGGCCATTCGGCCCTTCAAGCCTGCACCGCCATTCAGTATGATCATGGCTGACCATCCAACTCAGAACCCTGCACCAGCCTTCCCTCCATACCCCCGATCCCTTTAGCCACAAGGGCCATATCTAACTCCCTCTTAAATATAGCCAATGAACTGGCCTCAACTGTTTCCTGTGGCAGAGAATTCCACAGATTCACCACTCTCTGTGTGAAGAAGTTTTTCCTAATCTCGGTCCTAAAAGGCTTCCCCTTTATCCTCAAACTGTGACCCCTCGTTCTGGACTTCCCCAACATCGGGAACAATCTTCCTGCATCTAGCCTGTCCAATCCCTTTAGGATTTTATACGTTTCAATCAGATCCCCCCTCAATCTTCTAAATTCCAACAAGTATAAGCCTAGTTGATCCAGTCTTTCATCATATGAAAGTCCTGCCATCCCAGGAATCAATCTGGTGAACCTTCTTTGTACTCTCTCTATGGCAAGGATGTCTTTCCTCAGATTAGGGGACCAAAACTGCACACAATACTCCAGGTGTGGTCTCACCAAGGCATTGTACAACTGCAATAGTACCTCCCTGCTCCTGTACTCGAATCCTCTCGCTAAAAATGCCAGCATACCATTCGCCTTTTTCACTGCCTGATGTACCTGCATGCCCACTTTCAATGACTGGTGTATAATGACACCCAGGTCTCATTACACCTCCCCTTTTCCTAATCGGCCACCATTCAGATAATAATCTGTTTTCCTGCTTTTGCCACCAAAGTGGATAACTTCACATTTATCCACATTAAATTGCATCCGCCATGAATTTGCCCACTCACCCAACCTATCCAAGTCACCCTGCATCCTCTTAGCATCCTCCTCACAGCTAACACTGCCGCCCAGCTTCATGTCATCTGCAAACTTGGAGATGCTGCATTTAATTTCCTCATCCAAGTCATTAATATATATTGTAAACAACTGGGGTCCCAGCACTGAGCCTTGCGGTATCCCACTAGTCACTGCCTGCCATTCTGAAAAGGTCCCATTTATTCTCACTCTTTGCTTCCTGTCTGCCAACCAATTCTCTATCCACATCAATACCTTATCCCCAATACCATGTGCTTTAAGTTTGCACACCAATCTCCTGTGTGGGACCTTGTCAAAAGCCTTTTGAAAATCCAAATATACTACATCCACCGGTTCTCCCCTATCCACTCTACTAGTTACATCCTCAAAAAATTCTATCAGATTCGTCAGACATGATTTTCCTTTCACAAATCCATGCTGACTTTGTCCGATGATTTCACTGCTTTCCAAATGTGCTGTTATCACATCTTTGATAACTGACTCTAGCAGTTTCCCCACCACCGATGTTAGGCTAACCGGTCTATAATTCCCTGGTTTCTCTCTCCCTCCTTTTTTAAAAAGTGGGGTTACATTAGCCACCCTCCAATCCTCAGGAACTAGTCCAGAATCTAAAGAGTTTTGAAAAATTATCACTAAATCATCCATTATTTCTTGGGCTACTTCCTTAAGCACTCTGGGATGCAGACCATCTGGCCCTGGGGTTTTATCTGCCTTTAATCCCTTCAATTTACCTAACACCACTTCCCTATTAACATGTATTTCGCTCAGTTCCTCTATCTCACTGGACTCTCTGTCCCCTACTATTTCTGGAAGATTATTTATGTCCTCCTTAGTGAAGACAGAACCAAAGTAATTATTCAATTGGTCTGCCATGTCCTTGCTCCCCATAATCAATTCATCTGTTTCTGTCTGTAGGGGACCTATATTTGTCTTTACCAGTCTTCTCCTTTTTACATGCCTATAAAAGCTTTTACAGTCAGTTTTTATGTTCCCTGCCAGTTTTCTCTCATAATCTTTTTTCCCCTTCCTAATTAAGCCCTTTGTCCTCCTCTGCTGAACTCTGAATTTCTCCCAGTCCTCAGGTGAGCCACTTTTTCTGGCTAATTTGTATGTTTCTTCTTTGGAATTGATACTATCCCTAATTTCCCTTGTCAGCCACGGGTGCACTACCTTCCTTGATTTATTCTTTTGCCAAACTGGGATGAACAATTGTTGTAGTTCATCCATGCAACCTTTAAATGCTTGCCATTGCATATCCACCGTCAATCCTTTAAGTGTCATTTGCCAGTCTATCTTAGCTAATTCACGTCTCATACCTTCAAAGTTACCCCTCTTTAAGTTCAGAGCCTTTGTTTCTGAATTAACTATGTCACTCTCCATCTTAATGAAGAATTCCACCATATTATGGTCACTCTTACCCAAGGGGCCTCTCACGACAAGATTGCTAATTAACCCTTCCTCATTGCTCAATACCCGGTCTAGAATAGCCTGCTGTCTAGTTGGTTCCTCGACACGTTGGTTCAAAAAACCATCCCACATACATTCCAAGAAATCCTCTTCCTCAGCACCCTTACCAATTTGGTTCACCCAATCTACATGTAGATTGAAGGCACCCATTATAACTGCTGTTCCTTTATTGCACACATTTCTAATTTCCTGTTTAATACCCATCCCCAACCTCACTACTACTGTTAAGTGGCCTGTACACAACTTCCACTGCGTTTTCTGCCCCTTAGTGTTATGCAGCTCTACCCATATCGATTCCACATCTTCCTGGCTTATGTCCTTCCTTTCTATTGCGTTAATCTCCTCTCTAACCAGCAACACCACCCCACCTCCTTTTCTTTCCTGTCTATCCCTCCTGAATATTGAATATCCCTGAATGTTGAGCTCCCATCCTTGGTCACCCTGGAGCCATGTCTCTGTGATCCCAACTATATCATTATCATTAATAACAATCTGCACTTGCAATTCATCCACCTTGTTACGAATGCTCCTTGCATTGACACACAAAGCCTTCAGGCGCGCTTTTACAACTCCCTTAGCCCTTATACAATTATGTTGAAAAGTGGCCCTTTTTGATGCTTGCCCTGGATTTGTCAGCCTGCCACTTTTACTTTTCACCTTACTACTTTTTGCTTCTACCCTCATTTTACACCCCTCTGTCTCTTTGCACTGGTTCCCATCCCCCTGTTGTAATTATGCTATAATTATGTGGTTTTGTCAGTTTTAGTCTTGGTTTGTTCTGTGGTTTCTTGTGATATCATTCTGGAGGAACGTTGTATCATTTTTTAATGCATGCATTTCTAAACGACAATAAACGAGGACTGAGTGTCCTCATAATCTAATTAGTATCTCCAAGGATCTAGCCTGGTCCTAGCTTATTGGTGCAGCTATAAAGAAGGTAAGGCAGTGGCTGTATTTCAATAGGAGTTTGAAGAGATTTGGAAGTTCACCTAAAATACTTGAAAATTTCTACAGGTGTACCATGGAAAGCATTGTGACTGGCTGCATCACTATCTGGTATGTGGTGGGGGGATCTAAGTAAGCTGCAGAGAGTTGTAAAATTGGTCAGCTCCATCATGCATAATAGCCTCCATAGTATCCAAGGTATCTTCAAGGGGCGGTGCCCATCATTAACGACCCCTATGCACCCAGCGCATGTCCTCTTCTCATTGTTATCATCAGGAAGGAGGCACAGAAGCCTGAAGGCACACACTCAGAAATTCAGGAACAGCTTCTTCCCCTCTGCCATCCAATTCCTGAATGGGCATTGAATCCATGAACACCACCTCACTACTTTGTTTGTATGTATTTCTGCAGTACTCATTTAATTTAACTTTCTAACATAAATATTTATACTTACTGTAATTCATAGTCTTTTTTCTATATTATCATATATTTCTTTGCTCTGCTGCTGCAAATTTAGCAAATTCCAGGACATCTGCCAGTGAAATTAAACCTGATTCTGATTCTGATATCACAGGGACTAAGTTCAAGTTAATGGAATTCAAACTGAAAGAAGGTGGGGTGTGGGTGGGCTGTTCTCAAGCTAAGTAAATGCCATTTTGTTTTCTTGATCCATGGATAATGAATTTGCAAAACTTATGGAAAGGAAGATGTGTTGCTGTCCTTGGTGCTGAAAGAGTCACAAAAGACTTCTGTTTCTTTGATTCCTAGCTCTTACCCAAGCCTCTTTGGCTACAATTCTGACTACCAATATTCTGAAAGAGGCTTCTTGTTTCTAATCTGGCCACTTTACTTACATTTGGTCACTACCAGACACTCAGCTCTCACCTGTGTTTCCAAGTAGTTGTTTGCATCCATCAACAGCCACACCACGATACACCACTTCCACAGACAGGCTAAATCAGGTGGGAGTAGCCTGAAGCCTCATACCCAGTGAGATAGGGGCATGCCTGTCCTAGCACGTGAATCAGCTCTGGCAGACTGGGCGAATCACATTTACAGTAAGATCCAAAGGCCAGGAATGTGGTTCTGCAAGGATCTGTGGAGAGCCAAGAGCATGACATGGCACAGAAAAAGTTATGGTCATCCTAAAGTTGTGGGCACGTGGCCAAGTGGTTAAGGCATTGGACTAGCGACCTGAAGGTTATGAGTTCAAGCCCCAGTGAGGCAACGTGTTGTGTCCTTGAGCAAGGCACTTAATCACACATTGCTCTGCGATGACACCAATGCCAAGCTGTATGGGTCCTAATGCCCTTTCCTTGGACAACATTGGTATCGTGGAGAGGGGAGACTTGCAGCATGGGCAACTGCTGGTCTTCCATACAACCTTGCCCAGGCCTGCGCCCTGGAGAGTGAAGACTTTCCAGGTGCAGATCCATGGTCTCACAAGACTATCGGATGCCTTTAATTTAATTTAATCCACTGCAACCAAGGGAGTATGATGACTCATACCACTGAACCCAGACTTCCAAGGTTGAGAACTGTCCCTGTAAAAACTCTCCTGTACAAGTTTACTGCCATCATCGGATATGACCCTGTGCTGGAGAGTGCTCGGTAAACACATTTGCACACAAACGCAAACTTTCCTTCTCATCTCGTTGTCATTGCACTGAGTGTATGGACTACAATGTCTTTCCCCAATGCTAAAAGCTTGGTCTTAATGTGCAATTTCTGCCATACACCAGAATATTCCATTTCTTTACAAATGGGTATGTGTAAATATCTAAACAGGAGAAAAGCTGCTGATGCTGGAAATCCAAGTAACACAGACAAAATGCTGGAGGAACTCAGCAGGCCAGGCAGAATCTCTGGAAAAGAGTACAGTCCTGATGAAGGATCTTGGCCTAAAATGACGTCAATACTCTTTTGCACAGCTGCGGCCTGGCCAGCTGAGTTCCTCCAGCATTTGTGTGTGTTGCATGTGTAAGTATGCATATTGTTTGTGCACTGTATTTAAAGTAGATACTTGCATTTATTTTATAACCATGTAACAATTACAGCACGGAAACAGGCCATCTCGGCCCTTCTAGTCCGTGCCGAACTCTTACCCTATCCTAGTCCCACTGACCTGCACTCAGCCCATAACCCTCCATTCTTTTCCTGTCCATATATCTATCCAATTTAACTTTAAACGACAGTATAGAACCTGCCTCAACCACTTCTGCTGGAAACTCATTCCACACAGCCACCACTCTGAGTAAAGAAGTTCCCCCTCATGTTACCCCTAAACTTTTGTCCTCTAATTCTCAACCCATGTCCTCTTGTTTGAATCTTCCCCACTCTCAATGGAAAAAGTCTAACCACGTCAACTCTACCTATCCCCCTTATAATTTTAAACACCTCTATCAAGTCTCCCCTCAACCTTCTACGCTCCAAAGAATAAAGACCTAACTTATTCAACCTTTCTCTGTAACTTAGGAGATGAAACCCAGGCAACATTTTAGTAAACCTCCTCTGTACTCTCTCAATTTTATTGTCATCCTTCCTATAATTCCTATAACTGTACACGACACTCCAGATTTGGCCTTACCAATGCCTTATACAAATTCAACATTACATCCCAACTCCTATACTCAATGCTCTGATTAATAAAGGCCAGCAAACCAAAAGCTTTCTTCACCACCTTATCCACATGAGATTCCACCTTCAGGGAACTATGCACCATTATTCCTAGATCCCTCTGTTCTACTGCATTCTTCAGTGCCCTACCATTTACCATGTATCTCCTATTTTGATTAGTTCTACGAAAATTTTGTAATATGAGTGTAACTACATTGGGGCCTGCATCATATTTTAATTCATCTGTGGTCTTAAGTTTACTTTGTGGGTAATTGGTAATTAAGGATGATATGTCTTGGTGCCTAAAACACTGGGCAGTTCTCTCTCAGTAGCAGAGACTGATCAGATGGCCAGGAAGTCAGATAGACCAAAGTACGGAGCAGTTATTGTCTTTTCTGGTAGACATCTTTCTGTAAAGATTGGCAGTTTTCTTTTCGCTATTTTCATTAATTTTTGTAAGTTTGATTTCAGACGCACCAAATAAGGATTAAGGTTCCCGTACAGACAGCATGACTGAATGGTGGAGATCTTTGGTGTAGACACTGATTTCTAGTGGTATCACTCCTTGCAGATGTGCTCAGTGGGGTGAAGGGTTTTGCCTGTGATGGAGAGAAGGAATTAAAGAAAGTTAAGCAAATAGTAAATTGTGTTCAACATCGGCCTCACAGGAACAGCCAGCGTGGTAGTGACTGGAGGCCTGTGACAAGTGGTACAGGAACATAGAAATGTAGGGCTGTCAGTATACTAGGTGGACTGTTAACTGTTGATCGCTTATTACCAAAATGACTTCTCTGAAGTGTTACATCAAAATGGCTTCTCATAATGTTAACTGCTGAGCAAGGGGTTCTCTGTAACTGCAATGTTTGGGTTATACAGGGAGATAATGGAAATTGTATTCATTTGTTAGCCAATGGAAGTCATGTTCTGTTATCCTGTATATGTGTGCTGAGTTGAGGAGCGCAGGCTTTTCAGGAGGCGAGCGGAGAGGACGGACGTGTGAGGAACGGACAGCGGTTCCAGAGTGGCGGATACCGGAACTCGGGGGTTCGGATGGTGGCCGGAGTCTCGTAAGGACATTGTGGATGGAATTGGAGGCGTGAGCTCCAACGTATTAAAATATTTTGTGCACAAGACTGATAGGTTACTTATGTGGCGCCTAGTTTTTTGTAGTTATTTCTACTAACCCATCACCAAAAATTTGCTATAAAGTATAATTCTTTACTCGCACTTGGTATATTGTTTTCATATTTGTGTTGTGGCTGTTTCATTGGGCAACTCGCACCTTATCCGCACCAAAGCAATTGCACTGTTTGGCGGGGTCGACAGCTATTTACCCTAGGCAACGGGGGGTCAGTAGGTCAAAACCCCTTACAGAAACATAGAAAAGCTACAGCAGAATACAGGCCCTTCAGCCCACAAAGCTGTGCCAAACATGGCCTTACCTTAGAAATTACCTCGTGTTACCCTCAGCCCTCTATATTTCTAAGCTCCATGTACCTATGCAGGAGTCTCCTTAAAAGACCCTATCGTATCCGCCTCCACCACCGTCGCCGGCAGCCCATTCCACGCACTCGCCACTCTCTGCGTAAAAAACTTACCCCTGACATCTCCTCTGTACCTACTTCCAAGCACCTTAATACTATGCCCTTTTGCTAGCCATTTCAGCCCTGGGAAAAAGCCTCTGACTATCCACACGATCAATGCCTCTCATCATCTTATACACCTCTATCAGCTCACCTCTCATCCTCCGTCGCTCCAAGGAGAAAAGGCCGAGTTCACTCAACCTGTTTTCATAAGGCATGCTCCCCAATCCAGGCAACATCCTTGTAAATCTTCTCTGCACCCTTTCTATGGTTTCCACATCCTTCCTGTAGTGAGGTGACTAGTACTGAGCACAGTACTTCAAGTGGGGTCTGACCAGGGTCCTATATAGCTGCAACATCACCTCTCGGCTCTTAAACTCAGTCCCACGATTGATGAAGGCCAATGCACTGCATGCCTTCTTAACCACAGAGTTGGCCGTTTGGTGACGCAATGGCATCAGCGCCGGACTCTGGAGCAAAGGTTCCTGAGTTCAAATCCAAGTCGGGCCACCCCCCAAGTACGTTTTCCATCCATGCCAGGTTGAGCGTCGAGCTAGCCACTTGGCCTCGTAAAAAAAAGGGTCGAGTCAGGAACGTTCATATCATTACCCAATTAATCCGAAAGGAGACCAATCCTGACACCATGTGCCAGACAGGAATGGCTGACTGTCTAGTGCGACGTGATTAAAAAAAAAACAGAGTCAACCTACATGGCAGCTTTGAGTGTCCTACGGACTCAAACCCCAAGATCCTTCTGATCCTTCACACTGCCAAGAGTCTTACCATTAACACTATATTCTGCCATCCTATTTGACTTAACAAAATGAACCACTTCACACTTATCTGAGTTAAACTCCATCACTCCATCAGACCAGTTTTGCATCCTATCAATGTCCCGCTGAATCCTCTGGCAGCCCTCCACACTATCCACAACACCCCCAATCTTTGTGTCATCAGCAAATTTACTAACCCATCCCTCCACTTCCTCATCCAGGTCATTTGTGAAAATCAGGAAGAGTAGGAGTCCCAGAACAGATCCCTGAGGCACACCACTAGTGACCGACCTCTATGCAGAATATGACTTCTCTACAACCACTCCTTGCCTTCTGTGGGTAAGCCAGTTCTAGATCCACAAAGCAATGTCCCCTTGGATCCCATGCCTCCCCACTTTCTCAATAAGCCTTGCATGAGGTACCTTATCAAATGCCTTGCTGCAAACCATATACACTACATCTACTGCTCTACCTTCATCAATGTGTTTAGTCACATCCTCAAAAAATTCGATCAGGCTCATAAGGCATAACCTGCCTTTGACAAAGTCATGCTGATTATTTCTAATCATATTATGCCTCTCCAAATGAGAGGCATCTTCTCCATCAACTTACCAACCACTGAAGTACGACTCACAGGTCTATAATTTCCTGGGATATCGCTGCTTCCTTTCTTGACTAAGGGAACAAATCCACAACCCTCCAATCCTCCAGAACCTCTCCCATCCCCTTTGAAGATGCAAAGATCATTGCCAGAGGCTCAGCAATCTCCTCCCTCGCCTCCCACAGTAACCTTGGGTACATTTCGTCCGGTCCCGGTGACTTATCCAACTTGATGCTTTCCAAATGCACATCCTCTTTCTTAAAGTATACATGCTCAAGCTTTTCAGTCCGCTGTAAGTTATCCTTACAATCACCAGGATCCTTTTATAGACAATAGACAATAGACAATAGGTGCAGGCGTAGACCATTCAGCCCTTCAAGCCAGCATCACCATTCACTGTGATCATGGCTGATCATCCACAATCAGTACCCCATTCCTGCCTTCTCCCCATATCCCTTGACTCCACTATCTTTAAGAGCTCTATCTAACTCTTTCTTGAAAGCATCCAGAGAATTGGCCTCCACTGCCTTCTGAGGCAGAGCATTCCACAGATCCACAACTCTCTGGGTGAAAAAGTTTTTCCTCAACTCCATTCTAAATGGCCTTCCCCTTATTCTTAAACTGTGACCTCTGGTTCTGGACTCCCCCAACATTGGGAACATGTTTCCTGCCTCCAGCATGTCCAATCCCTTAATAATCTTATATGTTTCAATCAGATCCCCTCTCATCCTTCTAAATTCCAGTGTATACAAGCCCAGTCGTTCCAATCTTTCAACATATGACATTCCTGCCATCCTGGGAATTAATCTCGTGAACCTACGCTGCACTCCCTCAATAGCAAGAATGTCCTTCCTCAAACTTGGAGACCAAAACTGCACACAGTACTCCAGGTGTGGTCTCCCCAGGGCCCTGTACAACTGCAGAAGGATCTCTTTGCTCTTATACTCAACTCCCCTTGTTATGAAGGCCAACATGCCATTAGCTTTCTTCACTGCCTGCTGTACCTGCATGCTTGCTTTCAGTGACTGATGAACAAGGACACCTAGATCTCGTTGTACTTCCCCTTTTCCTACAAGGACACCTAGATCTTGTTGTACTTCCCCTTTTCCTACAAGGACACCTAGATCTTGTTGTACTTCCCCTTTTCCTAACTTGACACCATTTATATAGTAATCTGCCTTCCTGGTCTTGTGATAGTCCGGTCCGCAAAGTCTGCATTCCGGTTCACGGTCCGGTCCATCAATCCGTATTCCAGGTTTTCCTGCCCCTCCTCCTCTTCCTCCTCTTCCTCCTTCTCCTCCTTTTATTTCTCGTCTTCCTCCTCCTCTTCCACCTCTTCCTCCTCTTCTTCCTCTTCCTCTTCTTCCTCGAACCCTGCCTTGCCTTGCCTCACCTCACCTTTAACCCTCACCTGCACCACTGTCAAGCTCAACTGCTGGAGCAAGATAAGGAACTGTCTATCGTTGTTTTGAACTGTCTCTGTGTCCATGCCTTCGCTAGGTAGGTCCGGCCGTTTGCCGCTACCTGGTGTTGGGAACTGTCTCATCGTGTTTAGCATTCTGTGTATGAGTCCTAGCTCTACGTCCTGTTCCCAAGGAGGGGTCCCGGCTCTGTGTTCCATGTCCCTGCATTCCTGTCTCTCCCTTGACCAAGTCAAGGCTTCCGGCTTTGTGTTCCAAGGTTCCTGTCTCCCAAGACCACGTCATGTCTTCGTCTAGTTCCAGATTCCGAGCCGGTGTCAAGACCCAGGTTCTGGGTCCTTGTCCAGTCTCTGACTCAGAGTCCAAACCTCGTCATGTGCTCGCCTCGAGGAACCCAAGCCTTGTCATGTCCTCGCCTTGAGGAACCCAAGCCTCGTCATGTCCTAGCCTCGAGGAACCCAAACCACATCCAGTCTTGTAGCCACGTCATGTCCTCGCCTAGATCCGGGGACTGAGCCAGAGTCAAGACCCAGGTTTCAGGTCCTTATCCAGTCTCTGGCTCGGAGTCCTTGTCCAGGTTCCAAGTTCCTAGTTCCTCGCTCAGGTCCTGCTTTCCTAGTCAAGTCCAAGCCCAAGTCTGTGTTCTTGTCCCAGCTCTTGGTCTGCATCCAGTTTCGTCCCTACTCTAGTCCAGTTCCTAGTACTTCAGTGTCTGTGTCTTGCATTTGGGTCCGCTCCCAGTGCTGCCCTGCCACCCCCCCCCCCCAACAATGACAGTTCTTGCCACCAAAGTGGATAACCTCACATTTATCCACATTAAATTGCATCTGTCGTTCATCTGCCCACTCACCCAACCTGTCCAAGTCACCCTGCATTCTCATAACAGCCTCCTCACATTTCACACTGCCACCCAGCTTTGAGTCATCTGCAAATTTGCTAATGTTACTTTTAATCCTTTCATCTAAATCATTGATGTATATTGTAAATAGCTGCAGTCCCAGCACCGAGCCTTGCGCTACCCCACTAGTCATTTTTCTGTAGTGAATACTGAAGCAAAGCAACACACATCAAAGTTGCTGGTGAACGCAGCAGGCCAGGCAGCATCTCTAGGAAGAGGTGCAGTCGAAGTTTCAGGCCGATTACCTCTGCTATCTCCTGCGGTTCCATACACACTTTTCCACTGTCACACTTGATTGGTCCTATTCTCTCACATCTTATCCTCTTGTTCTTCGCATACTTGTAGAATGCCTTGGGATTTTCCTTACTCCTGTCCATCAAGGCCTTCTCATGGCCCCTTCTGGCTCTCCTAATTTCATTCTTAAGCTCTTTCCTGCTAGCCTTATAATCTTCTAGATCTCTATCATTACCTCATTTTTTGAACCTTTTGTAAGCCCTTCTTTTCTTCTTGACTAGATTTACAACAGCCTTTGTACACCACAGTTCCTATACCCTACCATCCTTTCCCTGTCTCATTGGAATGTGCCTACTCAGAACACCACGCAAATATCCCCTAAATATTTGCCACATCTCTTCAGTACATTTCCCTGAGAACATCTGTATCCAATTCATGCTTCCAAGTTTCTACCTGATAGCTTCATATTTCCCCTTACTCCAATTAAACGCTTTCCTAACTTGTCTGTTCCTATCCCTCTCCAATGCTATGGTAAAGGAGATAGAATTGTGATCACTATCTCCAAAATGTTCTCCCACCTAGAGACCTGACACCTGACCAGGTTCATTTCCCAATACCAAATCAAATACAGCCTCTCCTTTTGTAGGCTTAATTACATATTGTGTCAAGAAACCTTCCTGAACACACCTAACAAACTCCACCCCATCTAAACCCCTCAGTCTAGAAAGATGCCAATCAATATTTGGGAAATTAAAATCTCCCACCACAACAACCCTGTTAGTATTACTCCTTTCCAGAATCTGTCTCCCTATCTGCTCCTCGATGTCCCTGTTACTATTGGGAGGTCTTTAAAAAACACCCAGTAGAGTTATTAACCCCTTCGTATTCCTAACTTCCACCCACAATCCCTCCATAACTTCCTCCTTTTCTGCAGCCATGACACCATCTCTAATCAACAGTGCCACGCCCCCACCTCTTTTGCCTCCCTCTCTGTCCTTTCTGAAACATCTAAAGCCTGGCACTTGAAGTAACCATTGCTGCTCCTGAGCCATCCAAGTCTCTGTAATGGCCACCACATCATAGCTCCAAGTACTGATCCATGCTCTAAGCTCATCCACTTTGTTCATAATACTCTTTGCATTAAAATAGACACATCTCACAACTATTGGTCTGAGCACGTCCCTTCTCGATCACCTGCCTATCCTCCCTCTCGCAATTTTCCTAAGCTTTCTCTATTTTTGAGCCAACTGCCCCTTCCTCTGTCACTTCAGTTCGGTTCTCATCCCCCAGCAATTCTAGTTTAAACTCTCCCCATTAGCCTTTGCAAACCTCTATCCCAGTATATTGCAGGAATTGGTGCTGGGTCTGCTGTTTCTTGTCATCATTAATGATCTAGATGATACTGTGGTAATCTTCATCAACAAATTTGTGGAAGATGTCAATATTGGAGGTATAGTGGACAGTGAGGAAGGCTATCAAAGCTTACAGCAGGATCTGGACAAGCTGGAAAAATGGGCTGAAAAAATTGCAGATGGAATTTAATGCAGGCAAGTGTATGCATTTAACTATGACAGGACAAACCAGGATAGAACTTACACTGTGAATGGCAGGGCACTGAGGAATGTGGTCGAGCAGATGGACCTGGTAGTATTGATCCATACTTCCTTGAAGATGGCATCACAAATAACCATATAACCATGTAACAATTACAGCACAGAAACAGGCTATCTCGGCCCTTCTAGTCCGTGCCGAACTCTTACTCTCAGATCACATTGCAAAGAGAGCTTTTAGCATATTGGCCTTCATAAATCAAACCACTGAGTTCAGACGTTGGGATGTTACATTGAAATTTTCTAAGGTGTTGGTGAGGCCAAATTTGGAGTATTGTGTCTAGTTCTGATCAGACACCTACAGGAAAAATATCAAGAACTTGAAAGAGAGCAGAGAAGAACTACAAAGATGTTGCCAGGACTTGAGGATGTGAGTTATTCGGAAAAGTTTAATAGGTTAGGACTTTATTCCCTGGAACGCAGAAGAATGGTGGGAGATTTGACAGAGGTATACAAAAGTACAGATAGGGCAAAAAAACAGCAGGCTTTTTCCACTGTGATTGAGTGAAAGTAAAAATCCTAAATTAAAATCAAAAGTTGAAATATTTAAGAGAAACTACATCACTCAGAGAGTGGTTAGAGTATGGAACGAACTGCCAATCATTCGTGAAAGTGGTTTGAATTGCAACATTTAAGAGAGGTTTGAATAAGTACATGGATGGGAGGGGTATTTAGAGCTATGTTCCAGGTGCATTAGATGCAAATAGGAAGAAAGATGAGTCAGCATGAACTAGAGGGGCTGAAGGGCTTCTTTTTGTGCTGTAATGCTCTCCAACATTGTATTTGAAGAGAGTGTGGAAGATCAGTTTGACTAGTTCAAAGCGGTTTTGTTCAGTGTGGTGGTTAATTGGGGTGCAGTGAGTTCTCTATCCCAGGAGCTTGTGAAAGATGGAACATTGGAGGTACTTAAAGAGGAGCCGAGATCGGATATAATCAGGATCCTTGATTCCAAAGATCAATTGGAAATAGAGATTGAAGCCCAAAGATCGATCTGAAGTCCAGAAGTCAAGGCCCAATGGCCGGAGCCTGAGCCTGTGAGTCATTATGCACTGTGTCATATGATGTGGGCAATCATGGTCTTATCCATAACTATTATAATTCTTGGCAAATTTTGCTACAGAAGTAGTTTGCCATTTCCTTCTTCTGGGCAGTGTCTTTACAAGACAGATGACCCCCAACTCAATACTCTTCAGAGACTGTCTGGCTGGCCTCATATTAGCCTGCCTGACCTGCATTACGAGAACAAAGAACAAACCAAGAAGGAGCTGAGAAAGCAAAGTAAAGACACACGAGATCCTGCAGATGCTGGAAATCCAGAGTATCACACACACACTACTGGAGGAAGTCATCAGCAGGTCAGGCAGGCTAAGTAATGATCAGGAAGTGGATTGGTGGGTTAGTAAGTTTGCAGACACCATGTAGTTTTGTGAAGTTATGGATAGTGTGGAAGGACACTGACAGGATGCAAAGCAGGGCTGAGATTGGCAGATGGAGTTCAAACCAGCAATGTATAAATACTGATATTCCTTCATGCACCAATTATATAATTAATCAAATGTTTAGTCCTAGAGTCATAGAGATGTACAACAGAGAAACAAGCCCTTCGGCCCATCTTGTCCATGCTGAAACCATTGAAAATGCCTACTCTTATTGACCTGCACTGGGACCATAGCCCTCCATACCCCTACCATCCATGTACCTATCCAAACCTCTCTTAAACATTGGAACCCAGCTTGCATGTACCACTTGTGCTAGCAGCTCACTCCATACTCTCACGACTCTCTGAGTGAAGACGTTTGCCCTCATGTTCACCTTAAACCTTTCACCTTTCACACTTAACCCATGACCAATGGCTGTACTCCCACCTAACCTCACTGGAAAAAAACCTACTTGCATTAACCCTATCTATACGCCTCATAGTTGTGTAACCTCCTCTCAATCTTTTACAATCTAAGGAATATAGTCCTAACACAGTCAATCTTTCCATATAACTCAGGTGTTCCAGACCCAACAACATCCTTGTAAGTTTTCTCTGTACTCTTTCAACGTTGTTTACACTTTTCCTGTAGGTAGGTGACCAAAACTGCACACAATACTCCAAATTAGGCCTCACCAATGTCTTATACAACTTCAATATAACATCCCACCTCCTGTACACAATACATTGATTTATGAAGGCCAATGCCAAAGCATTCTTTATGACCCTACCTACACGAAACACCACTTTCAACAGATTATGGACCTGTATTCACAGATCCCTTTGTTCTACCACACTCCTCAGTGCCCTACGGTTTACTGTGTAAGACCTACCCTAGTTGATCCTTCTGAAGTGCAAAACATCACACTTGTCTGCGTTAAATTCCATCTGCCATTTTCAGCCCACTTTCCAGCTGATCCCATTGCAAGCCATGATAGCTTTCATATAGATGACAGCAACAAGTTCCCAGCCCAGTTCCTTTGGCACACCACCAGTCACAGTCCTCCAGTCAGAGTGGCAACCCTCTACTGCCTCTCTCTGTCTTCTCCTTCAAATTCAGTGTCTAAGACCATAAGACATTAGGCCATTTAGCCCATCAAGTCTGCTCTGCCATTCCATCACGGCTATTCCCAGATCTCAGTGGGACCTAATTTACTACCTCACCTTGAATGTCAAGTGACTGAACCTTTTTGATCAAACTCCTGATCGGGACCTTGTAAATTCTTTGTTAAAGTCCATATAGACAACATCCACACCCTTGCCCTCATCCACATTCCTGGTAGCTTCTTCAAAAAACTCTATAAAATTGGTTAGCATGACCTAGCATGCACAAAGCCATGCTGACTTATTCTTCAGCAGTCTATCTCTATCCAAATACATACAGTGGCATGCAAAAGTTTGGGCACCCCTGGTCAAATTTGTGTTACTGTGAATAGCTAGGCGAGTAAAAGCTTAACTGATTTCCAAAAGGCATAAAGTTAAAGATGACACATTTCTTTAATATTTTAAGCAAGAAAACTTTTCTATTTCCATCTTTTACAGTTTCAAAATAACAAAAAAGGAAAAGGGCCTGAAGTAAAAGTTTGGGCACCCTGCATGGCAGTACTTAGTAACACCCCCTTTGGCAAGTATCACAGCTTGTAAATGCTTTTTGTAACCAGCTAAGAGTCTTTCAATTCTTGTTTGGGGGATTTTCGCCCATTCTTCCTTGCAAAAGGCTTCTAGTTCTGTGAGATTCGTAGGCCGTCTTGCATGCACTGCTCTTTTCAGGTCTATCCACAGATTCTCGATGATGTTTAGGTCAGGGGACTGTGAGGGCCATGGCAAAACCTTCAGCTTGCGCCTCTTGAGGTAGTCCATTGTGGATTTTGAGGTGTGTTTAGGTTCATTATCCTGTTGTAGAAGCTATTTTCTTTTCATCTTTAAACAACAGGAATACTGCAGATGCTGGAAATTCAAGCAACACACATAAAAGTTGCTGGTGAACGCAGCAGGCCAGGCAGCATCTCTAGGAAGAGGTGCAGTCGGCGTTTCAGGCCGAGTCCTTTCGTCCTGACGAAGGGTCTCGGCCTGAAACATCGACTGCACCTCTTCCTAGAGATGCTGCGTTCACCAGCAAATTTTATGTGTGTTGCTTTCTTTTCATCTTTGGCTTTTTTACAGATGGTGTGATGTTTGCTTCCAGAATTTGCTGGTATTTAATTGAATTCATTCTCTCCTCTACTAGTAAATGTTCCCCGTTCCACTGGGTGCAACACAAGCCCAAAGCATGATCGATCCACCCCCGTGCTTAACAGTTGGAAAGGTGCTCCTTTCATGAAATTCTGCACTCTTTTTTTCTCCAAACATACCTTTGCTCATTGCAGCCAAAAAGTTCTATTTTAACTTCATCAGTCCACAGGACTTGTTTCCAAAATGTATCAGGCTTGTTTAGATGTTCCTCTGAACCTTTTGAATAGAAATTTTTGGCTGTCCTGACGAAGGGTCTTAACCTAAAACGTCGACTGTACCTCTTCCTATAGGTGCTGCCTGGCCTGCTGTGTTCACCAGCATTTTTTGTGTGTGTTGCTGGCCTATAACTTCCTGGTTTATGTTTTAAGCCTTTTTTTAAACATAAGAACATAAGACCCCCATAAGATATAGAAGCAGAATTCAGCCACTTGGCCCATCGAGTCTGCTCTGCTATTTCATCATGGCTGATCCAATTTTCCTCTCAATCCCAATCTCCTGCCTTCTCCCCAAATCCCTTCATGCCCTGACCAATCAAGAATCTATCAACCTCTGCTTAAATATACATAAGGACTTGATCTCCACACCTACCTGTGCAAAGAATTACACAGATTCAACACTCTTTAGCTAAAGAAATTCCTCCTCATCGCCATTCAAAAAGAATATCCCTCTATTCTGAGGCTGTGTCCTCTGGTTTTAGACCCTCCCACCATAGGAAACATCCTCTCTGCATCCATTCTACCAAGGCCTTTCAACATTCGATGGGTTTCAATTAGGTCACCTCTCATTCTTCTGAATTCTAGTGAATACTGGCCCAGAGTAATTAAATATTCAGTCATGGAATCATTTTTGTAAACCTCCTTTGAACCTTCTCCAGTTTCAGCCTTGCTTAGATAAGGGGCCCAGACCTGCTCACAGTACTCCAAGTAAGGCCTCACTAGTGCTTTACAGAGCCTATAAGAAGTATTCATCCTCCTTGGAAGTCTTCATGGTTTATTGCTTTATAACAATGAATCACAGTGGATTCAATTTGGCTGTCATTGACGTTGATCAACAGAAAAGACTCTTTTTTTGTCAAAGTGAAAACAGATCTCTATAAAGTGATCTGAATTAGTTACAAATATAAAACACAAAATAATTGATTGCATGAATATTCACTATCTTGAAGTCAGTATTGAGTAGATGCACCTTTGGCAACAATTACAGCCTGGAGTCTGTGTGGATAGGTCTCTATCAGCTTTGCACATCTGGACACTGCAATTTTTCCCCACTCTTCTTTACAAAACTGCTCAAGATCTGTCAGATTGCATGGGGATTGTGAGTGAACAGCCCTTTTCAAGTCCAGCCACAAATTCTCAATTGGATTAAGGTCTGGACTCTGGCTTGGCCACTCCAGGACATTAACTTTGTCGTTTCTAAGCCATTCCTTTGCAGCTTTGGCTTTATGCTTGAGGTCATTGTCTTGCTGGGAAACAAATCTTCTCCCAAGTCACAATTCTCTTGCCAACAACATCAGGTTTTCCTCCAGGATTTCCCTGTATTTTGCTGCGTTCATTTTACCCTCTACCTTCACAAGCCTTCCAGGGCCTGCTGCAGTGAAACATCCCCACAGCATGATGCAGCCACCACCATGCTTCATGGTAGGGACGGTGTGTTTTTGATTATGTGGATAGTATTTAGCTGATGCCAAACATTGCATTTAGTCTGATGGCCAAAATGCTCAATTTTGGTTTCATCAGACCATAGGACCTTCTTCCACTTGATTTCTGAGTCTCCCACATGCCTCTGGAAAGCCCATTAATTTTTACTTTATTATATGCCCTCTCTTTAACTTTTATGTTGGCTTTGACTTCTCTTGTTAGCCACAACTGGGTCATCTTGCCTTAGAGAATACTTCTTCCTCTTTAGGATGTACGTATCCTGTGCCTCCCGAATTGCTCCCAGAAATTCCAGCCATTGCTGTTCTGCCGTCATCCCCACCAGTGTTCTTTTCCAATCATTTCTGGCCAATTCCTCTCTCATGCCTCTGTAATTCCCTTTATTCCACTGCAATACAGATACATTTGACTTTAGCTTCTCCTTCTCAAATTTCGGGATGAATTTGATCACATGATGATCACTTTTCCCTAAGGGTTCTTTTACCTTAAGCTCTCCAACCAATTCTGGTTCATTGCACGACATCCTTCTAGAGTAGCTGATCCTCTAGTAAGCTCAACCATGAAAAGCCATCTTGCAGGCACTCTAAAAATTCCCCCCCCACCCTGTAATCCAGCACCAACCTGATTTTCCCAGTGTACCTGCACAGTGAAATCCCCAATGACTTTTGTAATATTGTCCTTTTGGCACACATTTCTATCTCCCATTGTAATTTGTAAACCATAGCCTTCCTACTGTAGCTTGGGGGTCTGTATGCAACTCCCATCAGGGACTTCTTACCCTTGCAGTTCCTTAGCTCTATCCACAATGATTCAACACCTTCTGACCATATGTCACTTCTTCCTGATGATTTGATTTCTTTTTTACCAACAGACCCATGCGACCCCCTCTGCCTTTTTGCCTATCCTTTTGATACAATATGCCTCCTTCGACATTAGGCTCCCAGCTATAATCTTCTTTGAGCCATGATTCAGTGATGCCTACAACATCCTACCTGCCAATCAGCTACAGCGCTGCAAGTTCATTTACCTTATTCCATATACTGTGCGCATTCAGATACTACTCCTTCAGTCTTGCGTTCAGTCTTTTCGATTTTGCCTGCCTTTTACATTACAACTCATCCTGTTGACTGTAATTTTCCCCTATCAACAGCCTCCCCTCACTACACATTGCCTCTGTTTGTGAACCAGCTACCTCACTTTCAGCACTATTATCTGCCTTTCCTTCTTGCATTAAAATATAGGCATCTCAGGACCCTCGTCACACCACGCTCAACCTTCTGATTCCTAACTTTGTTTGATGTCTTACCAGCATCTGTCTCTACAACCTCTCCACTAACTGTTCTGGCACTCTGGTTCCCATCCCCATGCAATGTCGAGTTTAAACCCCACCATTAACAAGTCTTCCCTCTAGGATCCTAGCCCCCTCCAGTTCAGGTGCAAACCTTCTCTTCTGTACAGGTCCCAACTTCCCTGGAAAAGGTTTCAATGATCCAAAAATCTTATGCCCTCCCTCCTACTCCAACTACTTAGCCATGTATTAAACTATACTACCTTCTTAGTTTTGGCCTCAATAGCATATGCTATTGTAGTAATCCTGAGATCACAGCCCTGAAGGTCCTGCCCTTTAACTTAGCACATAGCTCCCTACGCAGAACCTCGTCACTTGTCCTACCACTGCCATTGGTACCTACATGGGCCACGACTTCTGGCTGTTCACCCTTCCACTTAAGAATGCTGAGGACTCGATCTGAGATATCCTGTACCCTGGCACCCAGGAAGCAACATACCATCCAGGAATCTTGTTCCCACCCACAGAACCTGTGGGTGTAGAACCTACAGGGCTACGGTAGGAAACTTTGTCACATGGTGTGAGCAGAATTATCTGCAGCTTAATGTGAAAAAGACTGAGGAGCTGGTGGTAGACCTGAGGAGAGCTATGGTACCGGTGACCCCTGTTTCCATCCAGGGGGTCAGTGTGGACATGGTGGAGGATTACAAATACCTGGGCATACGAATTGACAATAAACTGGACTGGTCAAAGAACACTGAGGCTGTCTACAAGAAGGGTCAGAGCCATCTCTATTTCCTGAGGAGACTTGAGGTCCTTTAACATCTGCTGGACGATGCTGAGGATGTTCTACGAGTCTGTGGTGACCAGTGCAATCATGTTTGCTGTTGTGTGCTGGGGCAGCAGGCTGAGGTTAGCAGACACCAACAGAATCAACAAACTCATTCGTAAGGCCAGTGATGTTGTGGGGATGGAACTGGACTCTCTCACGGTGGTGTCTGAAAAGAGAATGCTGTCCAAGTTGCATGCCATCTTGGACAATGTCTCCCATCCACTACATAATGTACTGGTTGGGCACAGGAGTACATTCAGCCAGAGACTCATTCCACCGAGATGCACCACAGCGCGTCATAGGAAGTCATTCCTGCCTGTGGCCATCAAACTTTACAACTCCTCCCTTGGAGGGTCAGACAAAAAGGACGGGTTACACTTGAATCCTAGGGGGACCAATATCCTGGCAGGGAGATTAGCGAGGGCTACTGAGGTGACTTTAAACTAGAATGGTTGGGGGGGTGGGAATCAAATTAAAGAGGCTAGGCGAGAGGAGGTTAGTTCACAACAGGGGGATGGGAACCAGTGCAGAGAGACAGAGGGGTGTAAAGTGAGGGTAGAAGCAAAAAGTAGTAAGGAGAAAAGTAAAAGTGGCAGGCCGACAAATCCAGGGCAAGCATCAAAAAGGGCCACTTTTCAACATAATTGTATAAGGGCTAAGAGAGTTGTAAAACAGCACCTGAAGGCTTTGTGTGTCAATGCAAGGAGCATTTGTAACAAGGTAGATGAATTGAAAGTGCAGATTGTTATTAATGATTATGATATAGTTGGGATCACAGAGACATGGCTCCAAGGTGACCAAAGATGGGAGCTCAACGTTCAGGGATATTCAATATTCAGGAGGGATAGACATGAAAGAAAAGGAGGTGGGGTGGCGTTGCTGGTTAAAGATGAGATTAACGCAATAGAAAGGAAGGACATAAGCCGGGAAGATGTGGAGTCGATATGGGTAGAGCTGCATAACATTAAGGGGCAGAAAACGCTGGTGGGAGTTGTGTACAGGCCACCTAACAGTAGTAGTGAGGTTGGGGATGGGTATTAAACAGGAAATTAGAAATGTGTGCAATAAAGGAACAGCAGTTATAATGGGTGCCTTCAATCTACATGTAGATTGGGTGAACCAAATTGGTAAGGGTGCTGAGGAAGAGGATTTCTTGGAATGTATGCGGGATGGTTTTTTGAACCAACATGTCGAGGAACCAACTAGAGAGCAGGCTATTCTAGACTGGGTTTTGAGCAATGAGGAAGGGTTAATTAGCAATCTTGTCGTGAGAGGCCCCTTGGGTAAGAGTGACCATAATATGGTGGAATTCTTCATTAAGATGGAGAGTGACATAGTTAATTCAGAAACAAAGGTTTGAACTTAAAGAAGGGTAACTTTGAAGGTATGAGTCGTGAATTAGCTAAGATAGACTGGCAAATAACACTTAAAGGATTGACGGTGGATATGCAATGGCAAGCATTTAAAGATTGCATGGATGAACTACAACAATTGTTCATCCCAGTTTGGCAAAAGAATAAATCAAGGAAGGTAGTGCACCCGTGGCTGACAAGAGAAATTAGGGATAGTATCAATTCCAAAGAAGAAGCATACAAATTAGTCAGAAAAAGTGGCTCACCTGAGGACTGGGAGAAATTCAGAGTTCAGCAGAGGAGGATAAAGGGCTTAATTAGGAAGGGGAAAAAAGATTATGAGAGAAAACTGGCAGGGAACATAAAAACTGACTGTAAAAGCATTTATAGATATGTAAAAAGGAAAGGACTGGTAAAGACAAATGTAGGTCCCCTACAGACAGAACCAGGTGAATTGATTATGGGGAGCAAGGACATGGCAGACTAATTGAATAATTACTTTGGTTCTGTCTTCACTAAGGAGGACATAAATAATCTTCCAGAAATAGTAGGGGACAGAGGGTCCAGTGAGATGGAGGAACTGAGCGAAATACATGTTAGTAGGGAAGTAGTGTTAGGTAAATTGAAGGGATTAAAGGCAGATAAATCCCCAGGGCCAGATGGTCTGCATCCCAGAGTGCTTAAGGAAGTAGCCCAAGAAATAGTGGATGCATTAGTGATAATTTTTCAAAACTCGTTAGATTCTGGACTAGTTCCTGAGGATTGGAGGGTGGCTAATGTAACCCCACTTTTTAAAAAAGGAGGGAGAGAGAAACCAGGGAATTATAGACCGGTTAGCCTAACGTCGGTGGTGGGGAAACTGCAGGAGTCAGTTATCAAAGATGTGATAACAGCACATTTGGAAAGCGGTGAAATTATCGGACAAAGTCAGCATGGATTTGTGAAAGGAAAATCATGTCTGACGAATCTGATAGAATTTTTTGAGGATGTAACTAGTAGAGTGGATAGGGGAGAACCAGTGGATGTGGTATATTTGGATTTTCAAAAGGCTTTTGACAAGGTCCCACACAGGAGATTAGTGTGCAAACTTAAAGCACACGGTATTGGGGGTAAGGTATTGGTGTGGATGGAGAATTGGTTAGCAGACAGGAAGCAAAGAGTGGGAATAAACAGGACCTTTTCAGAATGGCAGGCAGTGACTAGTGGGGTACCGCAAGGCTCAGAGCTGGGACCCCAGTTGTTTACAATATATATTAATGACTTGGATGAGGGAATTAAATGCAGCATCTCCAAGTTTGCGGATGACATGAAGCTGGGTGGCAGTGTTAGCTGTGAGGAGGATGCTAAGAGGATGCAGGGTGACTTGGATAGGTTGGGTGAGTGGGCAAATTCATGGCAGATGCAATTTAATGTGGATAAATGTGAAGTTATCCACTTTGGTGGCAAAAATAGGAAAACAGATTATTATCTGAATGGTGGTCGATTAGGAAAAGGGGAGGTGCAACGAGACCTGGGTGTCATTATACACCAGTCATTGAAAGTGGGCATGCAGGTACAGCAGGCGGTGAAAAAGGCGAATAGCATGCTGGCATTTATAGCGAGAGGATTCAAGTACAGGAGCAGGGAGGTACTACTGCAGTTGTACAAGGCCTTGGTGAGACCACACCTGGAGTATTGTGTGCAGTTTTGGTCCCCTAATCTGAGGAAAGACATCCTTGCCATAGAGGGAGTACAAAGAAGGTTCACCAGATTGATTCCTGGGATGGCAGGACTTTCATATGAAGAAAGACTGGATGAACTAGGCTTGTACTCGTTGGAATTTAGAAGATTGAGGGGGGATCTGATTGAAACATATAAAATCCTAAAGGGATTGAACAGGCTAGATGCAGGAAGATTGTTCCCGATGTTGGGGAAGTCCAGAACAAGGGGTCACAGTTTGAGGATAAAGGGGAGGCCTTTTAGGACCGAGATTAGGAAAACCTTCTTCACACAGAGAGTGGTGAATCTGTGGAATTCTCTGCCACAGGAAACAGTTGAGGACGGTTCATTGGCTTTATTTAAGAGGGAGTTCGATATGTCCTTTGTGGCTACGGGGATCAGGGGGTATGGAGGGAAGGGTGGTGCAGGGTTCTGAGTTGGATGATCAGCCATGATCATAATAAATGGCGGTGCAGGCTTGAAGGGCCGAATGGCCTACTCCTGCACCTATTTTCTATGTTTCTATGTTTCTAATAGGCTGGTCCTGGACTTATTTCCTGGCATAATTTACATATTACTGTTTAATTATTTATGGTTTCATTACTATTTAATTACTTATGGTGCAACTGTAACGAAAACCAATCTCCCCCCGGATCAATAAAGTATGACTATGACTAACCTCCTGTCCGTTCCCCTACTAACGAATCCCCTATCTCCACAGTGTGCCTCTTCTTCCCAATTCCCTTCTGAGCCACAGACACAGACTCAGCACCAAAGACTCAACCACTGTGACTTTCCTCTGTAGAAAAACATTGGCTATCCTCCAATCCTCTGGTATCTCTCCTGTTGCTAAGGATGATTTAAATATTTCTGCTAGAGCCCCGGCAATTTCTGCAGTTGCCCCCCGTAGGGACCCTGGGAACACTATGCCAGGTCCTGGGGATTTATCCACCCTGACTTGCCTCAGCAGAGCAAACACCTTCTCCTCTGTAATCTCTACAGGGTCCATGAAGTTGAGGCTGCTCTGCCTCACTCCTATAGATTCTGTGTCTATCTCCTGAGTAAATACAGATGAAAAAAGTTTATTGAAGATCTCCCCCATCTGTTTTTGCTCCATACATGGATTACCATTCTGATTTCCAGAGGAACAATTTTGTCCCTTGCAATCCTTTTGCTCTGAACATATTTGTGGAATCCCTGAGCATTCTCCATCACATAGACTGCTAAAGCAACCTCATGCCTTCTTTCAGCCCTGCTGATTTCTTTCTTAAGTGCTTTCTTACATTTCTTAGACTCCATAAGCAGCTCAGTTGTTCCTACTTTCCTATACTTGCTACCTGTTATAGCCTAAAGGAAGGAGGATATTTCTTTATGACTGTTAAACACAGTAAAATGTAGTCTTCACAAGTTACTTGCAATACATTTATTAGTACAAGGATAACAGCGATGTGTGACATTACAGAGGGTATCTCAGTCCAGAGCTAATAGACAGAGATATATACAAACTATACACAGAATTTGACAAAAGCAAAAGGATGTTATTTACAGTGTGTAAACAGTGACTCTCATTTATGAAGAACTAAATTGGTCACCAGAACATTCACTGTACAACATGTTGGTTTGGAGTTTAAAACAGATCGGCGTCTTCACGAGATTAATCATCGAAAAAGGCAGTGTGTAGTTTTTCAGTTCAGGAGGTAACTAGGACAGTCTTCAGGGGTTCTGTTTAAGGCAAGAATATGAGGCATTAGTCCACGTAGTTCTTTTATTAACTGAAGCTATTTACTGTCAGAGATGTTCCAGCCTCTTTTGACAGGAAGTGTGTAACAGAACAATTGTTCCCCTCAAACCCTCGTCACAAACAGTCTGTAGCTGTTTTCATCCAGGACAATTCAAACAGATATGGTGAAACTATTATATGTACAGGACACTTTGAAACCTCCCCAGCACTTCTCTTTTAGGGTATTATGCAAGATGGCAGACTTTAATTAGTGGAATCTGTAACTATAAAATGCTTGGTCCTGGCTATTAGCAACTTCTCAATAATTGGTTGAAGGTGATTGTAGAGTTAAGGAAGGGGATTTTAGGGTATGCACCCCCAATCCTTAGTAAGGTGTCAGTCCTGGAAAAGGTGAGAGTTTCATGTTCCTGGTGTAAACATCTCAGATCTATTCAGGGTCCAACATATTGATGCAATTATGAAAAGGGCATGACAGCAGTTATATTTCATTAGGAGTCTGAGGAGATTTGCTACATCACTAAAGACTCTAGCACATTTTTGCAGAAGTATTGTGGAGAACATTCTAACTCATTGCATCACTGTCTGGTATGGAGGGGCCACTGCACAGGACTGGAAGAAGCTGCAGAAAGTTGCAAACACAGCCAGCTCCACCATGGGCAATTCAGCCTCCCAGCATCGAGGACACCTTCAAAAGGCGATGCCTCAAAAAGGCAGCGACCATCATTAAGGACCCCCAACACCCAGGACAAGCCCTTTTCTCATTGCTATCATCAAGGAGAAGGTACAGGAGTCTGAAGACACACACTCAACATTTTAGGAACAACTTCTTCCCCTTCACATCATGTTTCCTCATGGACAATGAGCTCATGAACATTTAATCCAAAGTATTTTTGTTCTCATTTTGCACTACGTATTTAATTTTATATATACAAATATATTTTAGGGTAACTTATAGAATATTTTTCATGTTGCACTGTCCTGCTGCTGCAAAGCAAGAAATTTCACGACATATGTGGGTGATAATAAACCTGATTCAGATTCAATAACTAAGGCAAACTCTGGTTTGAAAGTATTGCCACAACTATATTTCTATCAAATTCCAATGGGACCATCCCAAGGTGAAGTAATTGAGGTGTTTTCAAAAGTCGCACACTCCAGCTCGACGCCAAGATGTGCGCTGGTCCATTCCACAGGGACTGAACGGCTCTACATTCGTAGGAAAGAGCTGCTGTGAGGGGGAATGGCAGGCCATGCAGCATCCCTAATCGTGACTCACAGTGCTATTGAAAGGAGCTCACTGCTCAGAGTGAATTTTTCAATTTGACCTTATACCTGCCTAACATGGCAGAGGAGTGAACTTGGTTTCCAGAGACTGTCAGGCAGATGATAAAACCCATTTAACAAACACAGGAATTCTCTTCTTTCAAATCCATTCCGGTGTGTGAGTGTTGCAGGCAAGTTCGCTGGTTAGTTCCTGTTCCTTGTTGCCCTCTAGTGCTTTCTTCTGGAACTGCTAATTTCAGAGACAATTCAGCTTAAGGTTGGGTGGTATATGACCATGACCCAATACCTAAGTTTCTTGAATGGCTGGAATATTAAAACAATTTTACAGTAGTTCAATCCTAATTTAAATACAAAGATCTTATTCTGAACGGCAAGGCACTGAGCTTCTATGAATAAAGGTGCATAATTTCTTGAAACTGGCATCGCAGATAGATAGGGTTAAAATGATTGCTTTTGGTACATTGGCCTTCATAAAACAAAGAATTGAGTCCAGGAGTTGGGAAGTAATACTAAAGTTTTATAAGACATTAGTGAGTCCTAAATTGGAGTATAGTATGCAGATTAGTCACCTACCTACAGGAAAAAATATCAAGCGGATTGGAAGAGTACAGAGAAGATTTATAAGGATGTTGTTGGTACCTGAGGACCTGATTTTTAAGCGAAAGGTTGAATAGATTAGAACTTTATTCCCTAGAATGTAGAAGATTGATGGGAGATTTGATAGAGGTATACAAAATTATGAAGGGTGTAGAGAGGGTAAATGCAAGCAGGCTTTTCCCACAGGGGTTGGGAGAGATCGGAAATTGAGGTCATGGGTTAAGGGTGAAAGGTGAAAGGTGAAAGGTGAAAGGATTAAGGGGAAAATGACATGAAACCTCTTCACTCAGAAGGTGATGAGAGTGTGGATTGAGCTGCCTGTGGAAGTGGTGGATGTGAGTTCGATTGCAAAATTTAAGAGAAGTTTGGATAACTGTATGTTTGGGGTGGGTATGGAGGGCTATGGTGCAGACACAGGTTGATTGAACTAGGCGAGGTAATAGTTCAGCAAGGACTAGATAGACCAAAGAGCCTGTTTCTGTGCTCTAGTGGTCTATGACTCTACGACTCTGATCAAAGCATCATGCCACAGTGTGTGATAATAACTGTGTCTAAAGTTCATAGATATTAAGCACCAACTATCTGTATGAGAGTAGGTATACAGAGAACCAACAGTCTCCCAATTTAATACAGTCTATATCTACATAGATTTACCAATGCAAATGTTGATGCAAATTTGAAGACGGAATACACAACTGCATCTCATACACACTGCTTGCTAGAGGTTGAACTCACCAAAGGTGGAGAGTGATTCAAAAGGTCTGCACTGTCTAGTTCTCACCAACTGGCAAGGTGTCCAAGAGGTTGTCTAAGTTCAGATCTTCCAGGCTGTTGAAAGAGTCATTTCAGAGGTTAGGCAGGCTCAATGTTGGTGCAATCATCTCACCTAGCTTGGGTCATTATTTCGTACGAACTCTTGGTCCATTCACAAGATGTGACTGATGGAGACCCAGCCAGTAGATTATGTCCATCTCCAGTTGTCCTTCATTGGCAGAGATGCTTGGACACTTCAAACCCACACAGGAAATCAGACTCCCTGCTCTATAGGACAATGCTGAGGAGTTTCTTGAACAATTCAGTCACTTCTTCACCACCAATATTGATGTTAATAATTTAATTCCAATGATATTTGGTTGACTAAATTTAAAATAAACCTTCAGGTTCCAGGGTGTCTATAGTGGTGGTAAAATACTGCTGCAATTCTGAAGAAGGCACATCAGAAGCTACATTTGTTTGGGGTTTGAGGAGATCTAAAGATTCTTGCAAATTTCTGTGGATGGATGGTGAGGAGCATTCTAAGTGGTTGCATCACAAACTGGTTTGGAAGCATCAACTCATAAGATCAGAAAAATCAGAAGAGGGTTATAAACTCAGCTATTTCTGTCATGATCAGAAGTCTGCCCACCATCGAGGTCTTCTCAAAATGCGATGCCTCAAGACAGCAGGATCCATCATTAAGGATCACCACCACTTAGGACGTGCCCTGTTCTCATTACTCCATCAATGCTTGGGGAACAGCTTCTTCCTTTCACCGTCAGAGTGCTCTCAGTGACGGCTACCTCGCTATTCTACTCTCATTTTACACTATCATCTTCTATATTTTCCTTATTGTACTACAGCAGATTTCATGACAGAAGTCAATGGTAATACATCTAATTCTGATTCTGAGCCTGAGAATTACAAAAGCTCATGAGTTAAACGCACAGTACAATTACTGGATCCATTTTGAAAGGGCCTTTAATTCTCTGTAGTCCTGACACGGTGGTACACTATCATACAGGAGGAAGGAGAAGCAGTGTAAAGGATTGAAAGTCTCTGGATTGCAAGATTTTGAGTTAATGATGGAAGCTGGGCTGACGGTGACACATTCAGGAATAGGACTGATCAGAAGAGGCAAATGGTACAAGGTATTAGCAGTCATTCTGTGTGGGAGTTGAACACAAACACTGATTGGGCCAATTTACCTGGTGCCACGATGTAATTTCCTTAAACTAATACACATTCAAAACCCATCTGCACTGAAGCAAATGACGCAACGAGTCTTAATACAACACCTGTAAGTAAAGCAGATACTTAAACATTGAAATTAAACATGTGGCCGCAAGAGATCGGGGCGGAAGAACAATAAACCTGAACATAATAACCACCAAACATTAGAGTAGAGGGACGTCCCTTTAGAACTGAGATGAGAAGTAGTTTCTTCATCCAGATAGGGGTGAATCTGTGGAATTCATTGTCTCAGACAGCTACGGAGACCAGGTCACTGGATGTATTTTAAACAGAGGTTAATAGGTTCTTGATTAGTTAGGGCGTGGTAGATTACAGGGAGGAGGCATGAGAATGAGGTTAAGAGGGATAATAAATCAGCCATGATGAAGTGGCAGAGCAGGCTCAATGGGATGAATGGACTAACTCAGCTCCTATGTCTTATGATCTTACGAAGGTGAAAAGGAAAATCAGAATCACGTTTGTTATCACTGGCATTTGTTAAACTTGTTAACTTAGCAGCAGCAGTTCAATGCAATACATGATAATATGGAAGACAAAAGAAAAATAAGTAAGTAAGTAAATAAATTGCTGTAAGTATATATAGAATAGATTTTAAATAGTGCAGAAACTGAAATAGCATATATTAAAATAAGTGAGGTAGTGTTCATGGGTTCAAAGTCCATTTGGAAATCATATGGCAGAGGGGAAGAAGCTGTTCCTGAATCACTGAGTGTGTGTCTTCAGGCTTCTGTGCCTCCTTCCTGACAGTAACAATGAGAAGTGGGTATGTCCTGGGTGATGGGGGTCTGTAATAATGGACATTGCCTTTCAGAGGTACTACTTCTTGAAGATGGCTTGGGTGCTATGGAGGCCAGTACTCAAGATGGAGCAGACTAATTTTATAACTTTCTGTAGCTTCTTTTGGTCCAGTGCGGTAGCAACCCCTCCCCCCTCACTCCCCCCCCCCCCCACCCCCAGAGAATGATGCAACATAGCACATCTATGGAGGTTTTCGAGTATTTTAGTTGACAAACCTAATTTCTTCAAACTCCGAATGAAATATGGCCTCTGTCTTGCCTTCTTTATAGATACATCGATATGTTGGGACCAGGTTAGATCCTCAGAGATCTTGACACCCAGGAACTTGAAATTGCTCACTCTCTCCACTTCCGATCCCTCTCTGAGGATTGGTTTGTGTTCCCTCGTCTTACCCTTCCTGAAGTCCAGAATCAGCCCTTTTGTCTTACTGACATTGAATACAAGGTTGTTGCTGTAACACCACTCAACTGGCTGGTATATCTCGCTCCTGTATGCCGCCTCACCTCCATCTGAGATTCCACCAAAAACGGTTGTATCTTCAGCAAATTTATAGATGGTATTTGATGTACGGCTAACCACACAGTCATGGTTATATCTTCAGACCCCCTCTCCCCACCTTACCCTTCTCTTACACCTCTGTCCTTTGCTTCGGACATATTTAAAGATTATGTATAGAAGGATTGGAAGGAGGTCCAGGGATGAAGACATGCTGGTGTGATTAAGACTCAGAAGTCAGAGAGGTTGGAACATAAAGATAGCGAAGATGCCTCAGTGTGAACGAGCCTTCAGCAGTTATGTGTGATGGAAAGACCGTGGGGTGACTTGGAAGCAGAGAGAGAGAATTTGAAACTCCACTTTGATTCTTATCATTGGTTCAAGTTTACTTCCACTACCTCACAACACGCTGGAGGGACTCAGCAGGTCGGGCAGCATCCGTGGAAACGATCAGTCAACGTTTCGGGCCGGAACCCTACGTCAGAACGGAAGAGGGAAGGGGCAGAGGTCCTATAAAGAATGTGGGGGCAGGGTGGGAAGGAGAAGGCTGGTAGGTTCCAGGTGAAAATCCAGTAAGGGGAACTTTTGGAACCTACCAGTCTTCTTCCCACCCTCCCCCCACCTACCCTCTTCAGTCCTGATGAAGGGTTCCGGCCCGAAACGTTCACTGATCATTTCCACAGATGCTGCCCGACCTGCTGAGTTCCTGCAGCATGTTGTGAGTGTTGCTTTGACCCCAGCATCTGTAGGGTATTTTGTGTTTACTTCCATTACCTTCTCTTGCTGTTCAATAAGTTGTCGATATACTTCTTCACCGCTAGGTCCTTCTGGATACGGCTGTAATTGTCACCGAAGATGTCATCGAGCTCACGTTTGGGTGCTCCTAGGCTGTTTAATCCAGCAACACTTATGTTAGTCCTGGGTATGAGAGCTAAGTACATGGACAGTTACAGAACAAATCTCTTCCTTGAGAACTACCCACAGCCCTTGTTAAAACACATTACACACAGTAAGATATACGCTCAGGGGGTTTTAGTTTAATACTTGAATATACTTTTGGAATATATCTGATTGTACTATAATATCTAACACTCCTTCCCTTGAATCACCAGTGTCACAGGAAAGACGTTTTCAAGTTGGAGAGGGTGCTGAAGAGATTTACAAAGATGCTGCCTGGACTGGAGAGCCTGAGCTGTAGGGAGAGGTTGGCCACTCTGGATATTTTATTCCTTCAAATTGATGAGTATGAAGAGGTGACCTCAGTGAAGGTAATAAGTTCATGGAGGGCATTGACATTGGTTGCCTTTTCCTCTGGAAGAGGGGGTGCAGAACAAGTGGGCACAGACACAAGGCAAGAACGGAAAGATTTAAAAGGGACCTGAAAGGTAACTCCTTCACACAGAGGGTAGTGAGTAGCTGCCAGAGAAAGTGGTCAGGAGCGACATTTGGACAGGTACATGAAGGTGAGGCACCTGGAGGATTATGGGCCGAAAAGGGGCAACTGAACTTGAAGAGAGGATTCTTCGTCAGCATGGCCCGTAGACCAAAGGGCCCGTCTCCAAGCTGTATTACTCCATCAGTCTATGATTCTGATATTACCGTGAAATATTGACTAGTAACACCAAAGAATACCCTTTAAAACAACTACCAAAGGAAAAACCGTTCTGTAATATGCAGCACACTCTCCAATGCACTGTAGCTACTTAGAGATAAAGGCAACAGAAAAAGGGCATTTTCTAATCAAGCCTCTGCTGGGTCTGAGAAAGAGCTCTCTTACAAGAACAAGTCTTTCCCCAGTGCTCTGTAAATTTCAACTATCCAATTGTACATTGAAATATAATTGACTTTGTTCATTCAAAACCATGACACTCTGCCTCATGAGAGGAGTGGACTGAGCCCATTACATCACAAATGCATCCCTCCCCATCATCGGCTGTATCTGCAGGAAGTGCTGCCTCAGGAAGGCAAGAACCATCTTCAGAGATCACCAGCATCCAGGCCATGGCATCTTCTCACAGGTACCATTGGGCAGGACGTACAGAAGTCTGAAGTCTGAAGTCCCACACCACCAGGTTCAGGAGCAGCGACTTCCCTTCAACTATTCGGTTCTTGAACCAACTGGCACAACCCTGATCACCACAGTTCAGCAGCACTATGATCACTTTGATCGATTTCCACTGAAATGGATGCCTTTTGTTGTAATTGTGTTCTTTCTTGAATAAAAAATGTATAATTTATCTTCCATTTGTTTTGTGTCACTAACATTATGTGCCCATGACACTGCTACAAGTAAATTTTCCAATGCACCTCTGCAGACATGTAATTGTGCAGATGACAATGAACCCGACTTTGACAAAAAGACAAATAATCATTGTCAGCAGAGTCCTCTACCACACGTCAATTCAAAGAGTTCATTGTTATTCAGACATCCTATGAAATTATCCCTTCACCTAAAAGTTTCAATTCAAATAGAGACACAGAAGCATCAGAATACAAAGACATTCTTTTAGAACAGAGATTAGGAGGAATACCTTTACCCGAGGCTGGTGAATCTGTGGAAGTCATTGCCACAAATAGCTGTGGAGGCCTTGTCAATGAGTATGAGTTTGACAGGTTCTTGATTTGTAAGGGCACTAATACCTCACAAAATAGTGAATATGTCATGAAGCACATCAGGCATTCCTTTAGAAACTCTTCAGACACACATCTTCGCATGTTAATATGATGGTCACGAAATCTAGATGAAATTGTAGCACCATCACAGATTGGCATGTATGACATTGTAGGCACCACTGAATCATGGTAGAAAGAAGATTATAACTGGGAGCTTAATATCCCAGGATACACAATGTATTGAAAGGATACACAGCAAGGTAGAGAAGGTAGTGTTGCTCAGTTGGTAAAAAATGAAATCAAATCATTAGAAAGAGGTGACATAGGGTCAGAAGGTGTTGGGTCACTGTGGATAGAGCTAAGAATCTTCAAGGGTAAAAAGAACCTAATAGGAGTTGTATACAGACTCCAAAACATTAGTAAGGAGGTGACCTACTGGGAAGTTACCATTACTAGAGAGAAGATTAATGGGAAACTGAATGGTCTGAATAAGTGACCTGAACCAGATGGTGTACACCCACAAGTTCTGAAAGAGGTGGCTGAAGAGATTGTGGAGGCATTAGTAATGATCTTTCAAGAATCACTAGATTCTAGCATGGTCCAGAAGACGAGAAAATTGCAAATGTCACTCCACTCTTCAAGAAGGGAGAGAGGCAGAAGAAAGGAAATTATAGGCCAGTTAGTCTGACCTCAGTGTGGAGTGGATTGTTAAGGATGTGGTACTTGGAGACAGATGCTAAAATGGGCCATAGTCAGTATGGTTTCCGCAAGGAAAACCTTGCCTGACAAATCAGTTGGAATTCTTTGAAGAAATTACAAGCAGGATAGAGAAAGGAGAATTGGTTGATCCAATTACTTGGATTTTCAGAAGCCCTTTGACAAGGTGCCACACATGGGGCTGCTTAACAAGCTATGAGCTCATGGTATTACAGGAAAGATTCTAGCATGGATACAACAGTGTCGAATTGGCAGGAGGCAAGGAGTCGGAATGAAGGAAGCCTTTTCTGGTTGGCTGCTGGTGAATAGCTGTTTTCCACAGGGATCTGTGTTGGGACTTATTCTTTTTACGTTATATGTCAATGATTTTAATGGTGGGATTGATGGCTTTGTTGCAAATTTTTCGGATGATACAAAGATAGGTTGAGGGGCAGATAGTTTTGAAGTAGAGAGGCTACAGAAGGACTTAAACAGATTAGGTGGATAGGCAATGAAGGGGCAGATGGAATACAGATGGTCATGCTCATACACTTTGGTAGAAGTAATCAAAGGGTTGACAATTTTCTAAGTGGAGAGAAAATACAAAAACCTGAGGTGCAAAGGGTCTTGAGTGTCTTTGTTTAGGATTCCCTACAGGCTAATTTGCAGGTTGAGTCTGTGGTGAGGAAAACAAATGTGATGTTTGCATTCATTTCAAGAGCACTAGTGTATAAAAAGCAAGGATGTTATGTTGAGACTTTACAAAGCACTGATGAGGCCTCACTTGGAGTATTGTGAGCAATTGTGGGCCCCTCATCTTCAAAAGGATGTGCTGAAACAGGGGACAGTTCAAAACAGGGTCACAAATGTGATCACAAACAGGAGAAAATCTGCAGATGCTGGAAATCCGAGCAACACACACAAAATGCTGGAGGAACTCAGCTGGCCAGGCAGCATCTACGGAAAAAAGTACAGTCGACGTTTCAGGCCGAGACCTGAGTACAGTCGACGTTTCAGGTCTTCAGGACTGGAGGCAAAAAGCTGAGGAGTAGATTTGAAAGGTTGAGGGAAGGGAGAGAGAAACACCAGGCGATGGGTGAAACATGGAGGGGGACGGATGAAGCAAAGAGCTAGGAAGTAGATTAGTGAAAGAGACGGAGGGCCATGGAAGAAAGGAGAAAGAGGGGGAGGAAGACCAGAGGTAGGCTTTGAGGGGGCAAGGAGATAACATGAGAGAGGGACAAGGGGATGGGAAAATGTGCAGGGGGGGCAGTGGAGGCATTACTGCCCCTCAACCTATCTTCGTATCCTCGGGCTGGAGGCTACCCAAATGGAATATAAAGTGTTGTTCCTTCAACCTAAGTGTGGCCTTATCCCAAAAGTGGAGGAGGCCATGGATTGACATATCGGAATGGAAAGTGGAATTAAAAAGGGTCGCCACTGGGAGATCCCATTTGTCCTGGCAGACAGAGCATTGATGTTCGGCGAAGCACTCTCCCAATCTATATCAGCTCTCACCAATATACAAAAGGCCACACCAGGAGCACCAACCGCAGAATATAACGTGTCGCCTCACCTGGAAGAACTGTTTGGGGCCCTGCATGGTAGTGAGGGAGGAGGTGTAGGGGCAGGTGAAGTACTGCTCCGCTTGCAAGGGTAACTGCCAGGAGGGAGGTCAGTGGGGAGGGACGAATGGACAAGGGAGTCGTGTAGGGAGCGATCCCAGCAGAAAGCAGAAAGTGGGCGGGGAGTGCGCAAGATGTGCTTGATGGTGGAATCTAGCTGAAGGTGGCGGAAGTTTCGGAGAATTATGTGCCAGACGCGGAGGCTGGTGGGGTGGTAGGTGAGGACAAGAGGAGCCCTATCTCTGGTAGCGTGGCGGGAGGATGAGGTAAGAGCAGTTGTGTATGAAATGGAAGAGATGCATTTGAGGGCAGCGTTGATAGTGGAGGAAGGGAAGCCCCTTTCTTTGTCCAGGGAGACTCATTGTTTCAGCTTGTTCCTGCCCCACTGAATTCATATCTGCATACCTTGACTCTGTTTTATCCCCCCATTTCTGTCTCTTCCCACCTACATCCGTGACACCTCACACGCTCTGGATCTTTTCAAGAATTTCAGGTTCCTTGGCACCCATCGTCTTATTTTTACTCTTGATTTTCAGTGCCTATACACATCCATCCCCCACCAGGAAGGCCTCAAAACTCTCCATTTCTTTCTGGACACCAGGCCCAAACAATTCCCCTCCACCACCCCTCTTCTCCACCTAATGGAACTTGTCTTCACTCAAAATGATTTATCCTTTGGGTCCGCGCACTTTCCTCAATCAAAAGGGGTAGCCAGGGGCACTCGCATGGATTTCAGCCATGCTTCCCTATCTGTTGGCTACATGGAACAGTCTATGTTGCAAACCTACACTGGTAACCGTCCCACACTTTTCTTATGCTACATTGATGACTGCATTGGTGCTGCTTCTTGCATCCACGCTGAACTCGTCGATTTCATCCACTTTGCCTCCAACTTCCACCTGGCCCTCAAATTCACCTGGTCCTCAAATTCACCTGGTCCACTTCCAACACTTCCCTTCCCTTTCTCAATCTCACTGTCTCTTTCTCCAGAGACAGCTTATCCACCGATGTCTATTATAAACCAATGGACTCTTACAGCTACCTAGACTGCACCTCGTCCCATCCTGCTACTGGTAAGATTTCCATCCCCTTCTCTTACTTCCTCCATCTCCACCATTTCTGCTCTCAGGATGAGGCTTTTCATTCTAAAACGAAGATGTCCCCCTTTTCCCCTTCCTCCACCATCAATGCTGCCTTCAAGTGCATCTCTTCCATTTCACACACAACTGCTCTTACCCGATCCTCCTGTCACAGCTACAAGGAATAGGGTTCCTCTTGTCCCCACCGACCACCCCACCAGCCTCCACATCTGGCATATAATTCTCTGAAACGTCTTCCACCTCCAGCTGGATTCCACCACCAAAAACATCTTTCCTTCCCCGACCCCCACTTTCTGCTTTCCGCAGGGATCTCTCCCGATGGAACTCCCTTGTCCATTTGTCCTTCCCCACTGATCGCCCTCCTGGCACTTATCCTTGCAAGTGGAACAAGTGCTACACCTGCCCCTACACCACCTCCCTCACTACCATCCAGGGCCCTGAACAGTCCTTCCAGGTGAGGTGATACTTCACCTGTGAGTCCGTTGGGGTCATTTACTGTGTTCGGTGCTCTAGCTGTGGCCTCTTGTACATCCTGTACGTAGATTGGGAGACCATTTCACTGAGCATTTCCGCTCCATCAGCCAAAACAAGCGGGATGTCCCAGCGTCCAACCATTTTAATTCAACTTCCCATTCCCATTCGGATATGTCCATCCATGGCCTCCTCCACTGTCGGGATGAGGCCACACTTAGGTTGGAGAAACAACACCTTATATTCTGTTGGGGTAGCCTCCAACCTAATGGCTTGAACATCGATTTTTCAAACTTCCAGTAATGCCTCCACACCTCCCACCCATCACCATTCCCCATCCCCTTGTCCTCCTCTCATGTTAACTCCTTACCCACCCATCGCCTCCCTCTGGTGCTCCTCCTCCCTCTTCTTTTTTCTTCCATGGTCATCTGTCTCTTTCACCAATCGACTTCCTGGCTCTTTGCTTCATCCCATCCCCTCCATGTTCCACCTATCACCTGGTGTTTCTCTCTCCCCTTCCTCCTAATTTTCAAATCTACTCCTCGGCATTTTTTCTCCGGTCCTGCTGAAGGTTTTCGGCCTGAAATGTCGACTGTACTTTTTTTCCACAGATGCTGCCTGGCCAGCTGAGTTCCTCCAGCATTTTGTGTGTGTTGCTCAGAAATATGATTCCACGATTGTCATATGAAGAGCATTTGATGGCTCTGGGTCAGTATTCAATAGGAGCAGACTTGATGGGCCAAATGGCTTTTTTCTGCTCCTATACTTCAGGGCCTGTACTTGCTGAAGTTTAGGAGAATGAAGAGGTGAATATCATTGAAAAGCTTTTGAATATTGAAAGGCCTAGATAGAGTGGAAGTGGGGGAGTCTAGGACCAGAGGGCACAAGCTCAGAATAGAAGGATTTCCTTTTAGAACAAAGGTGAGGCAGAATTTCTATAGCCACGGGCTGGTGAATTAATTCCCACAGATGGCTATAGATGTCATGTCACTGGGTATATTTAAAACATAGGTTGTTAGGTTCTTCATTAGGAAGGGCATCAAAAGTTACAGGAATGAGGCAGGAAAATGGGATTGAGAGTTATAATAACTCAGCCATGGTAATATGGCAGAGCAAACTCAATGAGGTGAACAGCCTAATTTTTCTCCGATATCTTATAGTCTTTTTTTCTACTGTATATGTAACCAGCAATACCACCACACTCCCTGAACCCTGCGGTGCAACCTCTTACCGGGTTCTTTTCCCTTTTAGCCTTGCCAGGTATCTTCTGGCGGCTTCCCTGCTGAGAATTTTGCTGAGCTCGCTGGTGAAAAGGCCATCAGAGTGTCGCGTTGCTCTAGTAAAAGGAACAAAGATATAAATTAACAGAACATGGTATTATGTAATGAATCAAATTTGATTAGGGGGCTTTAGGTATACGAACACTTAGGAGGCAACGATCATAACATGATACAATTCACCCTGAAATTAGAGGGAGAAGATAAATTCATATGTATCAGTATTACAAAAAAAAAGGGAATTTCAAATGTATGAGAGAGGATCTGGCCAAAGTTGATTGGAAGGGGATACTAGCAGGGACGATGGCAGAATAACAATGGCTGGAGTTTCTGGAGACAATTTGGAAGGTGCAGGATAGATACATTGCACAGATGAACAAATATTCTGAAGGGGGGATGAAGCAACCATGGCTGACAAGGGAATTCAAAGACTGCATATAAGCAAAAGAGAGAGCATGTAATGCAGCAAAAATCAGTGGGAACTTCGAGGACTGGGAAGCTGATACAAACCAACAGAAGGCAACTACAAAGCCATAAGGAGAGGAAAGAAGAAATATGAAGGGAAGATAGCCAATAACATAACAGAGGATATGAAAAGATTTTTCAAATATAGAAAGAGCAAAAGAGAGTCGAGAATGGAAATCAGACCACTGGAAAATGATGCTGGAGACGTAGTAATGGGGGACAAAGAAATGGCAGAGAAATTTACTATTATCTGACAGTCTGCACCGTGGATGACTCCAGCAGTATTTTAGAAATTTTCAAGTGTCAGAGGGCAGAAGTGAGTGTTGTTCCTATTGCAGTGCAGAAGATGCTTGGGAAGATGAAAGGTCTGAAGGTACATAAATCACCTAGATCAGACGGACTACACCCTAGTGTTCTGAATGAGGCAGCAGAAGAGATTGTTGAGGCATTAGACATGATCTTTCAAGAATCACTAGATTCTGGAATGGTTCTAGATGACTGGGCAATTGCAAATGTCATTCCACTCTTCAAGAAGGGAGAGCGGCAGAAGAAATGAAACTGTAGGCCAATTAGTCTGATCTCATCGTTCGAGAAGGTTGTTAGAGTGCTTTATTAAGGGTGAAGTTTTCAAGTACTTGAGGCCCATGATAAAATAGGCCATGGTCAGCAAGTCTTCTGAAGGAGAATTTTTGTCTGAAAAAACTGTTGAAATTCTTTCAGGAAATAACAGAGAGATAGACAACGGAGAATCAGTGGATGTTGTTTACTTTTATCATTAAAAGGCCCTTGAGAAGTTGACACACATGAGGAAAGAAATGAGCCCATGGTATTACAGGAAATGTACTAGATGTATTAAAGACAACTGACTGGTGGGAGGCAAAAAGTGAGAATAAAGGGGGCCATTTCTAGTTGACTGCCGCTGACTAGTGGTGTTCCACAGGGTCAGCGTTGGAACCACTTCTCTTCACATCTTATGTGAATATTTGGATGACGGAATTGATGACATTGTGGCCACGTTTGCAGAAGGTGGAGGGGCAAGTAGTGTTGAGGAAGCAGAGAGTGCAGAAGGACCTATAGATATTGGGAGAACGAGCAAAGAAGTGGCAGATGGAACATAACGTGGGGAGCGTATGGCCTTGCACTTTGATGGAAGGATTAAAGTAATTAATTATGCTCTGAACAGGCAGAACCTTCAAAAGTCAGTCGTGCAAAGAATTATTGGAGTCTTGTGCAGGATTCCCTAAAAGTCAACTTGCAGGTTGAGTTAGTGTTAAGGAAGGCATATGCAGTGTTAGCATTTATTTTGAGGGCAAGAATGTAAGAGGAAGGATGTGATGCTGAGGCTTTATAAAGCATTGCTCAGGACGTGCTTGGAGTATAGTGAGCAGTTTTGAGTCTCTTATCTGAGAAAAGATGCGCTGGCATTGGAGAGCGTTCAGAGGAGGTTCACAAGAATGATTCTGGGAATGAATGGATTAATATATGAGTGTTTGATGGCTCTGGGCCTATACTCACCTGAGTTTGGAATAATGAGTGAGCATCTCATTGAAACGTATTGAATATTGGGAGGTCTAGATAAAGTGGATATGGAGAGGATGTTTGCTATAGGGAAACACACACACACACACACACACACACACATCTTCTCTCTCACACACACACACTTGCCTATCTCTGGCATGCACACTCCCTCTATTTCCTATACCTCACTCACTCTCTCTCTCTCTGACAAACACTCCCTACATTCCCTCTCATTTTCACACACACACACACACACACACACACACACACACATGCACACTCACTCTCCCACACACTTATTCTCTTTCTCTCTCTCTCTCTCTCTCTCTCTCTCTCTCTCTCTCTCTCTCTTTCTGGTACAGACACATCCTCTCTCTGGCACATACATATTCCCTCTCTCGCACACACACACTCACTCCCTCTCTCTCTCTCTCGCACACACACACACTCCCTCTCTCTCTCTCTTGCACACACACACTCCCTCTCTCTCTCTCTCGCACACACATATTCCCACTCTCTCTCTTGCACACACATATTCCCTCCCTCTCTCTTGCACACACACACTCCCTCTCTCTCTCTTGCACACACATATCCCCCCTCTCTCTCTCTCTTGCACACACACACTCCCTCTCTCTCTCTCTCGCACACACATATTCCCTCTCTCTCTCTTGCACACACATATCCCCTCTCTCTCTCACACACACACACACTCCCTCTCTCTCTCTCTCTCTCTCTTGCACACACACACTCCCTCTCTCCAGCACATGCATTCTCACATTCACATTTTCTTTCAGACACATCCAAACACACACTCATTCAACACAGACACATACATGCTCACACACACACACAAACATTCACAGACACACACACAGACTCTTTCACATACACGCTCACACACAAACGTGTGTTTAGAGGAAAGCATGGGGTAATGTTGGAGGTTTTTTTTATTTACAGGGAGTATTGGGTGCATAGAATGCTTTGCTGAGGGTGGTTGTAGAGGCAGATATATTACAAACACACACTGTAAGAAACTCTCAGATAGGCTCATGGACAATAGGAAAAAGGAGGTCTATGTCGATGGGAAAGGTAAGGTTGATCTTAGAGTAGGTTAAAAGGTCACCACAACATTGTGGGCTGTAGGGCCTGTATGGTGCTGTTATGTTCTATGTTCCATATTCACAGACAAATACTCATACATACATTACACAGCTTGCACACATAGACCACAGAGTAGTTCTGCACTGGACAGGCCATTGAGCCCACAATTTTGACACTGATTATATCACAGGTCATCATCCTTTCTCTCATTCATATTCCTGCATTCCCTTCACATCCATGTAGCTGTCTTCAAATCCACCAATCTGCCTGCTTCCACACCTCCCGCTGATAACCCATTCTCTCTCCTATACCCATACCTCTAAACAACATGAACATCGATTCGTCTAACTTCTCTGCTCCGTCCGCCACAACAGACAGGATCTCCCGGTAGCCACCCACTTCAACTCTGCTTCCTATTCCCATTCGGATATGTCCATACATGGCCTCTTCTACTGCCATGATGAGGCTAAACTCAGGTTGGAGGAGCAACACCTCATATACACTCTAGGTAGTCTCCAGCCCCTTGGTATGAACATAGAATTCTCCAACTTCCGGTAATTCTCTCCCCCTCCCTTCCCCTATCTCTATTCTACTCTGCCCCCTCCCCCAGCTGCCTATCTCCTCCTTCTACTACCCATTGTGTTTTCATGGTTCCACCTCCCTTTACTACCCATTGTGTTTTCCCCTATTCCCTCTTCACCTTTCCTGCCTATCGCCTCCCTGCTTCCCCTCCCCCACCCCTTTACCTTTCCCCTTACTGGTTTTTCACCTGGAACCTACCAGCCTTCTCCTTCCCACCCTCCCCCCACCTTCTTTATAGGGCCTCTGCCCCTTCCCTCTTCAGTCCTGATGAAGGGTTCCGTCCCAAAACGTTGACTGATCTTTTCCACGGATGCTGCCCGACCTGTGGTTTTCCTCCAGCGTGTTGTGAGTGTTGCTTTGACCCCAGCATCTGCAGAGTATTTTGTATTCAGGTGTTCTCTCTCTCCCCCTCCTTCTCTATTTCTACCTTCCCCATTCTGGGCCCCTTCTCCCATGGTACAGCACACCCTGCTCTGCGATCAGATTCCCTCTTCTCCAGCCCTTTATGTCTTCTTCATATCACTTGCCAGGTTCTCACTGCACTCCCCCTGCCCCACCCATCCAACTTCCCCCTCACCCAGTCTCACCTATTGCCTTCCAGCTCGTACTTCATCCCTCTCCCACTTTTTTAACCTGGCTCCCCCACCCCCAGCCCTCAGGTCTGAAACATCGACTGTCTATTCCCCTCCATGGCTGCTATGTGACTTACTGAGTTCTTCCAGAATTTTGTGTTCGTACTTCTGAACTCGCGTTTGGTTCTTGGTGATAACTGGATACGTTTTTTAATGGCCAGTGACATTGGCAGTTCCAAGTGCCCAATACTCAGACGCTCCTGCAATAGCAATGAAGCGAACTACTCACCTCGGGAGGTTTTCCGAAAAGTGGTAGAAGAGTTTGTCACTATCAGAAATGTCACTGCCGGTGTCCGATGGTAACGGCAATCGCTCCTCTATACCCTCTCCATCAAGCCCGATGGCATCTCTCAGCCTATGAGTCAGAAGGAAACATCAGTATTGTCACTGCAATAAAGTAATGTCCTTGAAGCCATAGGCAAGAGAAAAGTAAATGCTCAAGCTGCATCTAAACAGTATCAGGGGTATATCAATGAATGCACACCTGGCCGCTTGCTGTCAGTACAAGAAAGAATGGGCTGGCTTTGGAGAGGGTCCACAGGAATTTCAAGAGAATGACCCCAGGAGGGAAAGGGTTAACATGTGAGGAACATATGATAGATTGGGTCTGTACTCATTGGAGCTTAGAATAATGAGGAGGATCTCATTGAAACCTATCGGATATTGAAAGACCTAGATAGAGTGGAAGTTGAGAGGATATTTAGTCTCGTGAGGAAATCTAGGACCGGAGGGCACAGCCTCAGAATACAAGGACATCCCCTGAGAACAGAGATGAGGAGGAATTTTTTTCAACCAGACAGTGCTGAATCTGTAGAATGCATTATGGGTATATTTAAAGCGACGTTAATAGGTTCTTAAATCTATGGAAATGAATAAAAACTTTTCAGCCCGAGTCCTTCTTCAGAACTTATCAGGATTTCTTTATTCCTTTCCACAGATGCTGCCTAACCTGTTGAGTTCCTCTAGCATTTTGTATGTGTTACTCTAGATTTCAAGCATCACCAGAACGTATTGTGTTTTAGTACCTTGAACTGGACCAGTTAAATTTAGAAATATCTTCAAAGTAAAATTACCATGGGCTGTCCTACTGGGAGGATCGCCTACCTTAGGTCGGAGTAGCCGCCCAGTGCCGGAAAGGCCGATCCCCGGGAGCAGAGGAAGTTGAAGAGCGCGAGAAGCGTCACCGAGTAGGAGCCGAATTTGATCACCATTTCGAAGTGTCCTGCTATCCAAACAACACGTTACTCAACACACCCCATTACCCCAAGGCTTCTGCTCCCTTTCTCCCCCTCCTCTGGTTCCCACTTCGGGAATAGTTTCCAATCAGAACGCCGTGAAACTTACCGAAAGGAAGGCGTGTTGCTGTCCTTGGTGCTGAAGGAGCCGCGAAAGGTTTCGTTATCTTCGTCTTTTCGCAGAACCCTAGCGGAGTACTTTGATTTCTCACTCCGTGCTAGGCAGGGTGCGATACGTTACTCCCACCCGATCCTCTTTGGCTAGACGTCAGACTGTCAACAGCCTGAAAGTTCCTGGTTATATACCGCAGGCTCGTGTCCGTCTACAAAGGGCGGTCACGTTCCCGTTCCAAAAAGAGGCAACTGATGTACGGCCAAAGACGTCACCTGCACTCCCTGTGGAACGGGAGCATTTTAGCAGAGACGACTGAGGATTTTATTGATAAAGTGCCTGCAAGGGGAGACCGGCATCAAAATCAGATACCTTTGCTGCTTCGGCGTCTAACTGTTGCTCTCGGCGAATTACGACCACCAACTGTTAGACTTTACACTCGCATGATCGTTCCAGAATCTCACAGCCCAGAAAGAAGCAGTGTCTCCCGCACGCATTCGTTAACTCTGTAGCCCGCTGTCAACAAAAAAAAAAACACAATCACCATCTCTCCCATTTACTCCCCCAAGTTTTTCATCCAACAGTCTTTTGGACGCTTTCAGAAAGATTCTTGACATCAAGATCCGAGTGCCGAATAGCCTGTCATGAACTGGACAATTTTATGTTCCATCTAAGAAAATAACCATGGCGGAGTGTGAAATGGGGAGATAACTTCCTGCCTCGAGATTAGCGTCCATCATTTTGAAAGCAGAGTTAGCATCTCAATGTCAAAGTCAAAGTGAAATTTATAACTAAAAGTACCTAACTGTTATCATATGGTACCTAGAGATTCAATATCTTGCAGATATTTACAGGAAAATAGAGAAGTACAATAAAATTTATGAAAACACTGCAGGTACAAGACCATAAGATATAGGAGCAGAATTGGGCCATTTGGCCCATCGAGTCTGCTCCACCATTTCATCACGGCTGATCCAATTTTCCTCTTGGCCCCTATCTCCTGCTTTCTCCTCGTATCCCTTTATGCCCTGACTAATCAAGAATCTATCAATGTCAACATTAAATATACAAAAGGACTTGACTTCCACAGCTGCCTATGGCAAAGAATTCCACAGATCCACCCCTCTCTAGCTAAAGAAAACCTTCCTCATCTGTGTTCCAAAAGGAGGCCCCTCTATTTTGAGGATGTGTACTCTGGTCTTAGACTCTAACACTATAGAAAACACTCTCTCCACATCCACTCTATCAAGGCCTTTCACCATTCAATAGGTTTCAATTAGGTCACCACTCATTCTTCTGAATTCGAGTGAATACAAGCCCAGAGCCATCAAATGCTCTTCATATGACAAGCCATTCAATCCTAGAATCATTTTCATGAACCTCCTTTGAACCCGCTACAGTTTCAACACATCCTTTCTAAGATGAGGCCCAAAACTGCTCACAATGCTCAAAGAGAGGCCTCACCAGTGTTTTATAAAGTCTCAACAGTACACCTGAATTTATATTCTAATCCTCTTGAAATATAATGTATTTTATCATATGCCTCCATGTAACCTTAGACTTCATCCTTAATTATTGACTCCAACATCTTCCCAACCACTGAGGTCAGAGTCACCGTCCAATAGAATCCTTTCTTCTGCCTCTCTCACTTCTTGAAGAGTGGAGTGGCATCTGCAATTTTCCATTCATCAGGAACCATGCCAGAATCTAGTAATTCTTGAAAGGTCATGAGTAACACCTCAACAATATCTTCAGTCACCTCTTTCAGAACTCTGGGGTATAAACCATCTGGTCCAGGTGACTTTTCTACCTTCAAGCTTTTCAGTTTCCCAAGAACCTTCTCTCTAATAATGGCAACTTCACACACTTCATGACCCCTGACACCTGGAACTTCCACCATACTGCTAGTGTCTTCTACAGTGAATTCTGATGCGAAATACTTATTCAATTCATCTGCCATTTCCTTATCCCCCAATACTACTCCAGCATCGTTTTCTGGGGGGGCTGATATCTGTTCTCACCTCTCTTTTACACTTTATGTATCTGAAGAACCTTCTGGTATTCTCTTTTATATCATTGGCTAGCTTAATTTTATGTTCCATCTTTACTTTCTTAGTGACTTATTAGTTCCTTCTGTTGGTTTTAAAAGCTTCCCAATACCCTAACTTCCCACTAATTTTTGTTCAATTATACGCCCTCTCTTTGACTTTTCTTTCGGCTTGGCCTTCTCTTTTTGTCACTTTGCTTGCTTATATATCTTATTATCATGGTATATAAATATTGTGAGCAATGTCACAAAGGATCCCTCCCACACTGTTCATGGACTTTGTCCCATCCCCATTAGCGAAGAGGCTATGCAGCATCCACACCAGGACCACCAGACAGTAAAACAGTTACTTCCCCTAAATCGTCAGGCTGATCAACACCTCCACCCATTACCATGACATCCACATCAGCCACTTCATCATTTCCTGTCAGAATCCCTTATGTTCAAGTACTCCTGCACCAGCATCACTTTATGAAGATACAATCATAGAACAAAAAACATAGAAATCTACAGCACATTACAGGACCTTCAGCCCACAAAGTTGTGTCGATCATGTAACCTACTCTAGAAACTGCCGAGAATTTCCCTACTGTATAGCCCTCTATTTTCCTAAGCTCCATATACCAAGCTAAAAGTTTCTTAATAGACACTATTAATCCCACCTCCACCATCGTCGCTAGCAGTGCATTCCACGCACCCAACTCTCTCAGTGTGAAAAACGTACCTCTGACATCCCCCTTGTAACTACTTCCAAGAACCTTAAAACTCATATTAGCCATTTCAGCCTTGGGAAAAAGCCTCTGGCTACCCACATGATCAATGCCTCTCATCATCTTCCTCACCTCTATCAGGTCATCTCTCATCCTCCATTGTTCCAAGCAGAAAAGGCCAAGTTCGCTCAACCTATTCTCATAAGGCACACTCTCCAATCCGGGTAACAGCCTTGTAAACCTTCTCTGCACTCTCTCTATAGTATCCATATCCTTCCTGTGCTGAAGTAACCAGAACTGAACACAGTACTCCAGGTGGAGCCTAACTAAGTTCTTATATACCTGTAACATTACCTCACTGCTCTTGAAGTCAATCCACATATGATGAATTCCAACACACCATATGCCTTATTAACAATACTGTCAACCTGCACAGCAATTTTCAGTGTGCTATGGACATGGACCCCAAGTTCTCTCAGATCCTCCACAGTGTCAAGAGTATTAGCATTAATATAATATATTCTGTCTTCAAATTTGACCTACCAAAATGAACCATTTCACACTTATCTGGGTTGAACTCCATCTGCCACTTCTCAGCCCAGTTCTGCATCCTATTGACATCCTGCTGTAACCTCTGACAGCTCTCAAGCCAATCCACAACACACCGAACATTTGTGTCATTAGCAAACTTACCCTTCTACTTCCTCATCCAGGTCATTTATAAAAATCACAAAGAGGAGGGGTCCCAGAACCAATCCCCGCAGAACACCACTGATCACCGACCTCCATGCGGAATACAAACCATCTACAACCACCCTTTGCCTTCTGTGGCAAGTTCTAGATCCGCAAAGCGAGGTCTCCTTGGATCCCATGCCTCATTACTTTCTGAATGGGAAACCTTATTAAATGCCCTACTGAAATCTATATACACTACATCTACTGTTCTGCCTTGATCAATCTGTTTTGTTACATCTTAAGTGAATTAGATCAGGTGCATAAGGCATGACTTGCCCTTGACAAAGCCATGCTGACTATCCCTAATCAGATAATGTCTCTCCAAATGCTCGTAAATCCTGCCTCTCATCCTTTGTACACCATGGTCCTTTTACTGAACCATCCTTTCCCTGTCTCAATTGAACATAACTATGCAGAACACCATTCAAATGTTCCCTGAGCATAGGCCATAGTTCTGCTGTGCATTTCCCTGAGAACATCTGTTCCCAATCTAAGCTCCTAAGTTTCTGCCTATTAACAGCCTATTTCTCCCTATCCTCATTAAATGTTTTCCCAAATTGTCTGCTCCTATCCCTCTCCAGTGCTATGGTAAAGGGGAGAGAGTTGTGCCCACTACCTCCAAAATGCTCTCACAGGAGATCTGACACCTGACCAGTTTCATTTCCCAATACCAGATCAAGTAAGTAACTCTGCTCTAGTTGGCTAATCTACATATTGCATCAGGAAACCTTCCTGAATACACCTAACAAACTCCACCCCATCCAATCCCCTTGCTCTAAGGAGATGCCAGTCAATATTAGGAAAGTTAAAATCACCCATCACAATAACCCTATTATTATTGCACTGTTCTAGAATCTGCCTCTCCACCTGCTCCTCAACTTCTCTGTTACTATTAGAGGGTCTATAAAAAACACCCAGTAGAGTCATTGCCCCCAACCTGTCTCTGACTTCCACCCACACTGACTCAATAGACAATCCCTCCATGACTTCCTTCTTTTCTGCAGCTATGATACTATCCTTGATTAGCAATTCCAATCTACCACCTCTTTTGCTTCCTTCCCTGTCCTTTTTGAAACATCTGAAGCCCAGCATACTCAGCTGCCGTTCCTGCCCCTGAGACATCAAAGTCTCTGTAATGGCCACAGCATCACAGTTCCACGTATTGATCCACGCTCTAAGTCAGTATGCAATGGCTATGATAATCCTTGCATTGAAATGGACTCATCTCAAACCATCTGACTGAATGCATCTTTGCTCTGTCATCCACCTATCTTTCCCCATAAACTCCCTACAAGCTGTCTCTACTTGTGTGCCAACCACTCTGCCTCTTCACTTCAGTTCCCACCCCCTTGCAAATCTAGTTTAAACCCTCCCCAATAGCATTAGCAAACCTTCCTCCCAGCAGACTGGTACCCTTCCATTTCAGGTGCAACCCGTATCATTTGTACAGGTCACCCCTTCCCCAGAAAGGTTCCAATGATTCAAGAGGGATAGGAACAGACAAGTTAGGAAAGCATTTAATTGGAGTAAGGGGAAATATGAGGCTATCAGGTAGGAATTTGGAAGCATAAATTGGGAACAGATGTTCTCAGGGAAATGTACGGAAGAAACGTGACAAACGTTCAGGGGAGATTTGCGTGGAGTTCTGCATAGATACGTTCCAATGTGACAGGGAAAGGATGGTAGGCTACAGGAACCCTGGTGTACGAAGATGGTTGTAAATCTAGTCAAGAAGAAAAGAAGAGCTTACGAAAGGTTCAAAAAACTAGGTAATGATAGAGATCTAGAAGATTTTAAGGATAGCAGGAAGGAGCTTAAGAAAGAAATTAGGAGAGCCAGAAGGGGCCATGAGAAGGCCTTGGCAGACAGAATTAAGGAAAACCACAAGGCATTTTCCAACTATATGAAGAACAAGAGGATAAGACGTGAGAGAATAGGACCAATCAAGTGTAACAGTGAAAAAGTGTGTATGGAACCACAGGAGATGGCAGAGGTACTTAATGAATACTTTGCTTCAGTACTCACTATGGAAGAGGATCTTGGTGATTGTAGTGATGACTTGCAGCGGACTGAAAAGCTTGAGCATGTAGATATTAAGAAAGAGGATATGCTGGAGCTTTTGGAAAGCATCAAGTTGGATAAGTCACTGAAACCGGACGAGATGTACCCCAGGCTACTGTGGGAGGCGAGGGGGGGAGATTGCTGAGCCTCTGGCGATGATCTTTGCATCTTCAATGGGGATGGGAGAGGTTCCAGAGGATTGGAGGGTTGTGGAGTTGTTCCGTTATTCAGGAAAGGAAGTAGAAATGTCCCAGGAAATTATAGACCTGTGAGTCATACTTCAGTGGTTGGTAAGCTGATGGAGAAGACGCCTGTCATTTGGAGAGGCATAATATGATTAGGAATAATCAGCATGACTTGTCAAAAGCAGGACGTGCCTTACGAGCCTGATTGAATTTTTTGAGGATGTGACTAAACACATTGATGTAGGTAGAGCAGTATCAAGTTGGATAAGTCACCAAAACCAGATGAGATGTACCCCAGGCTGCTGTGGGAGGCAAGGGAGGAGATTGCTGAGCCTCTGGCAATGATCTTTGCATCATCAGTGGGGGCGGGAGAGGTTTTGGAGTATTGGAGAGTTTCAGATTCAAGTTCCATTATTCAAGAAAGGGAATAGAGATAGCCCAGAAAATTATAGACAAGTGAGTCCTACTTCAGTAGTTGGTAAGTTGATGGAGAAGATCCTGAGAGGCAGGATTTATGAACATTTGAAGAGGCATGATATGATTAGGGATAGTCAGAATGGCTTTGCGAAAGGCAGGTCGTGCCTTACGAGCATGAAAGAAGTTTTTGAGGATGTGCTGAGACACATTGATAAAGGTAGAGCAGTAGATGTAGTGTACATGGCTTTTAGCAAGGCATTTTGACAAGGTGCCCCATGAAAGGCTTATTGCTTTGTGGATCCAGAACTGGCTTGCCCACAGAAGGCAAAGAGTGGTTGTAAGCAGGTCATATTCTGCATGGAGGTCGGTCACCAATGGTGAGTCTCAGGGATCTGTTCTGGGACCCCTACTCCTCGTGATTTTTATAAATGACCTGGATGAAGAAGTGGAGGAATGAGTTAGTAAATGTGCTGATGACTCAAGGTGGGAGGTGTTGTGGATAGTGTGGAGGGCTGTCAGAGGTTACAGCAGGACATTGATAAGATGCAAAACTGGGCTGAGAAGTGGCAGATGGAGTTTAACCCAGCTAAGTGTGAGAGGGTTCATTTTAGTAGGTCAAATATGATGGCAGAATGTAGTACTAATGGTAAGACTCTTGGCAGTGTGGAGGATCTGAGGGATCTTGGGGTCCGAGTCCAAAGGACACTCAAAGTTGCTGCACAGTTTGACTCTGTGGTTAAGAAAGCAAATGGTTCATTGGCCTTCATCATTCGTGGGATTGAATTTAAGAGCCGAGAGGTAATGTTGCAGCTGTATTGGACCCTGGTCTGACCCCACTTGCGTACTGTGCTCAGTTCTGGTCGCCTCACTATTGGAAACCATAGAAAGGGTGCAGAGGAGATTTACAAGCCTAGATTGGGGAGCATGCCTTATGAGAATAGGTTGAGTGAACTTGGCCTTTTTACCTTGGAGCGACAGATGACAAGAGGTGACCTGATAAGGATGTATAAGATGATGAGAGGCATTGATCGTGTGGATAGTCAGAGGCTTTTTCCCAGGGCTGAAATGGCTAACACGAGAGGGCACAGTTTTTTTTTAAATACTTTATTTTTAAAATTTTCAAAAAAAAAACAATGAAATCAACAAAAACATACCAGCTCAGACATGTATAAAAAAGAAATAAGCAAAAAAAACTTAACATGCGAGGGATGCCTATTATACAAAGTGCTCAAAAATACTAAACATTAAATGTGAAATGAGGGCCGTGAGAAATCAGCTGGGGGGAAATTGCCCATCCGCCTCCCCCCGCCTCGTCCAGGTAGGCAAGAAATGGATCCCAGATAGCCGAAAATTTTTTAATTTAATTGGTTCTCAAGAACCTAAGTTTCTCCATCTGTATGACTGAGATCACATCAGCCATCCATCTCCAAAAGGAAGGGGGAGAAGGTGACTTCCATTCCATCAAGATAAGTCTTTTGGCAACAATCATCCCCAGCATCAGAGACTGTTGTACGGCTGCAGGGAAATAAATAGTAGATTGCGAGCAGCCAAATATAGCGAGACCAGCTTCCAAGGGGAAGGATCTTTTATAGGCCTTTGAGTACCAAGAGAGGACACAGTTTTAAGGTGCCTGGAAGTAGATATAGAGGAGATGTCAGGGGTAACTTTTTTACTTAGATAGTGGTGGGTACGTGGAATGGGCTGCCAGTGATGGTGGTGGAGGCGGATACAAACAGATCTTTTAAGAGACTCCTGGACAGGTACATAGAGCTCAGAAAGATAGAGGGGCTATGGGTAACCCTAGGTAATTTCTAAGATAAGGACATATTTGGCACAGTTTTGTGGGCAGAAGGGCCTGTATTGTGCTGTAGGTTTTTTATGTTTCTATGTCTAACTTGAAACCCTGCCTCTTGCACCATCTCCTCAGCCACTCATTCATCTGCGTTATCTTCCTGTCCTGACCTTCCTTAGCTCATGTCACTGGGAATAATCTAGAGATTACCATCTTGGAGGTCTTCTCTTCAGCCTCCTTCCTAACTCCCTAAACTTACTGCGCTGGACCTCTACCCCTCTCCTACCTATGACGTTGGTACTAATATGTACCATGACCTCTGGCCGCTCACCCTCCCCTTCAAGAATATTCTGCCACCACTCAGCCACATCCTGGATCCTAGCACCCGAGAAGCAACACACTATCCTGGCGTCTCTTTTGCTGCCACAGAATCTCCTATCTGTCCCCCTAACTATCGAGTGCCCTATGACTATTGCTCTGCCAAACCACCCTACCCTCTGAGGCTCAGGGCCAACCACAGTGCAATTGGTCTGGCTGCTGCTGCCTTGCCCAGATTTGCCATCCTCCTCTGGAGTATCCAAAGGGGTACATCTGCTGCTGAGGGGACCCCGCACTAAATTCTTACTCCCTTTACTTCTCCCAGTGTCCACCCATCTACTCCCTGAATTCTGCACTCCGGGTGTAACCACCTGCTCAGGAGTCTTATCTGTCAAATGCTCTGCCTCCCCGATGATCTTTAGTTCATCCAACTCCAACTCCAGCTCCTTAGTGAGATCTGTTATGAGCTGGAGTTGTCTGCATTCCCGCAGGTGTAGTCATTAGGGAGATATGGGCTAATCTTAAGTATATGCAGTCACACTCAGCAGTCACATTTTCACTGTGCTTTATAGGATTGCTTTCATATTTATATCATTGTGTTTTATGCTTATTGTGTTTTTAATTCTGCACTGGAGGAGGAATAATCACTTTGTTTTCTTTTGCACTGGTTTACTGAAAAATAACAATAAACAATCTTGAATCTTGAATACACAGCTCGTTCTCGATTTCCATATCTCCTGATGTTGTCTTGTTGTTGAAGGATACATTTAAGTCCCAAAGTCTCTTCTTCTAAGGGAGTGGTAATTTTTTTAAAATTTCTCCAAACAAACAGTTGTTTATCTCAAACAAGAGAAATTTTTCAGATGCGGGAAATCCCAGCAACACACAAGAAATGTTGGAGGAACTCAGCAGGCCAGGCAACATCTATGGGAAAGTGTACAGTCAATTTTTCGGGCCAAGCCCCTTCTTCAGGACTGGAGAAAACAAAAAGATGAGGAGTCAGAATTAGAAGGTGGGGTGGAGGGAACAAAGAAACACAAGGTGATAGGTGAAACTGGAGGGAGGATGGATTGTGAAGTAAAGAGTTGGGAAATTGATTGGTGAAAGAGATGTATGGCTGGAGTAGAGGAAATCTAATAGGAGAGGACAGAGGCCATGGAAGAAAGAAAAGGGAGAGGAGCAGGTAAGGAGATAAGGTGAGAGATGGAAAAGGGGATGGGGAATAGTGAAGGAGACGGGGTGTGGCTTTACCAGAAGTTCGAGAAATCGATGCTCATCCCATCAAGTTGGAGGCCAACCACATGGAATATGTGGATGTTGCTCCTCCAACCGGAGTGTGGCCTCACCGTGGCAGCAGAGGAGGCCATGGACTAACATGTCAAAACGGGAATGGGGAGTGGAATTAAAATGGGTGGCCACTGGGAGATCCCGCATTTTCTGACGGATGGTCTCTTAATCTGCATTGGGTCTCACCGACATACATGAGGCCACACTGGGAGCGCAAGATACAGTAAATAACCCTAACAGACACACCAGTGAAGTGACACACCATGGAAGGACTGTTTGGGCCCTGATTGGTAGTGAGGAAGGAGGTGTAGCACTTGCTCTGCTTGCAAGGATAACTGCCTGGGGGGGGATCAGTGGGGAGGGATGAATGAACAGGGGAGTTGCATAGGGAGCGATCCCTGTGGAAAGCAGCAAGTTGGGGGTGTTGAAAAATGCGCTTGGTGGTGGCTGGAGTTATGGAGAATTTTGTGCTGGCGCAGAGGCTGGTCGGGTGGTCGGTGAGGACAAGAGGAACCCTATCTCTGGTAAGGTGGCGGGAGGATTGGGTGCAAAATGGAAGAGATGCGGTTGAGGGCAGCATTAATAGTTGAGGAAGTGAAGCCCTTTTTTTTGAAGAAGGAGGACTTCTCCTTAGTTCTGGACTGAAAAGCCCCATCCTGAGAACAGATGTGGCAGAGATAGAGAAATTGACAGAAAGGGATGGCATTTTTTCAAGTAGCAGGGTGGGAAGAGGTATAGTCCAGGTAGTTATGAGAGTCAGTGGGTTTGTAATAGACATCAAAAGATAAGCTGTCTCCAGAGATAGAGACCGAGAAATTGAGAAAGGGGAGGGAGGTGTTGGAAATGGACCAGGTAAATTTGAGGGCAGGGTGGAAGCTGATGGCAAAGTTGATGAAGTCAATGAGCTCCCCATTGGTACAGGAAGCAGCTCCTATACAGTCATCGATGTAGTGTAGGGAAAGTTGGGGAGTGACACCAGTGTAGGCTTGGAACATAGACTGTTCTACATAACCGACAAAGAGGCACACATAGCTGGAGCCCATGCAAGTGCCCATGGTTATACCTTTGGTTTGAAGGAAGTCGGAGGAGCCGAAGGAGAAATTATTGAGAGTGCAGACAAGTCCTGCCAGATGGAGGACAGTCGTGGTGGAGGGGAGCTGGTTGGGTCTGGTGTCCAGAAAGAAACAGAAAACATTGAAGCCTTTCTTGTTGGGAGACGGAGGTGTATAGGGACTGGACATCCATGGTGAAAATAAAATGCTTGGGGCCAGGAAACTTAAAATCATTGAAAAGATTAAGAGTGTGGGAAGTGTCACAGAAGTAGGTAGGAAGGGAAAGAACCAGAGGGGATAAAACAGAGTCGAGGTATGCAGGTGTAAGTTTGGTGGGGCAGGAACAAGCAGAAACAATGGACAGTCAGGTTTGTGGCATTAGGGTTAGGGTTAGGGACCTTATGAGGTTGGTGGCAATGAATGGGAGATCCCCACAGCTAATAAGGTGGTCCTTAGTGGGATCCTGTTCGAGCGGTATGTATGAGGAGGTATCTGACAGCTGTTGGACCGCAGCAAGGTAGAGGTTAGTCCGCCAGACTACTACAGCACCTCCCTTAACTGCGGGTTTGATGTTGAGGTTAGGATTAGTGTGTTTGGAAGGAGTCAGGTTGGAAATGGAGAGAGAAGTGGTGAAGTCGAGATGGTTGATGTCCCATCGGCAGTTGGCAATGAAAAGGTCCAGAGCAGGCAGAAGACCAGAGTGGAGTATCCAGGAAGAGGAGGAGGGTTGAAGGTGAGAGAAGAGGTCATCAATGTGGGGTGGAGTCCATGCCAAAGAAGTAGGCATAGAAACAGAAGCGGCAAAAGAAGAGCTCAGCTACATGACGGGCATGGAACCCACTGAGGTGTGGGTGCAGGGGTCAAAGGTGAGGCCCTTACTGAAGACAGTTCTGCTTCAATGGGGGGGAAGGTGAAGACCCAGCATGGATGAGAGCAGGGATCAGAGGGAGGAAGGGGGTTGGTAGTGTCAGAGGAGAACGGAGGTTTGGGGTGAGAGGAAGATGGAGTGTCCAAGAACCTAAGGGCTGGTGGTGAAACCTAGGAGACATGGGTTTGCAGAGTGGTGGGTTGTTTCTCGACATCAGACCCAACTAGTTGCCTTTCACCACCACTCCCCTCCGTCTGACAGAACTTCACCTTGTGTTTCTTCATCCCCTACCTCCCCCACCTCCCCACGCTCTAATCCAGACTCCAAATCGACCCGATTTGTCGACAGTTTCCTCTTCCCCACAGATGCTACCTGGCCTGCTGACTTTCTCCAGAGGTGTTTATCTCATGCAAGAGTTTGGCAAACAGAGGTGAAGCAGGTTAAGGCCAGAGAAGAATTTGGACCAATGTAAGTTAACTTGAACCAAGTCTGTAGTATTTAAAAATGCATTTTGATACTCTCCCCACCACTAGTGCCACGAATCTTAGATCAGCTTTATTTGCCATTACATTTGCTTGTATTAGAAATTTTCTGTGGTGTGATAGTGTGACATGCAACAAAATATAACTTTCAACAACTATACAGAATAAGGGTTTACATAAAAATAAAGTTAGAAGTACAGATATAGAATAGAATTGTATAATATAGTAACCAGTTACTATAATACTGAGAAAAGAGAGGGAGAGCTGAGAGCCATAGAGTCATAGAAAAATAAAGCACCTTTGGCCTAAATCGTCTGTGCCAAACCATTTAAACTGCCTACTCCTGTCAACCAGCGCCAGGACCATAGCCCTCCCTAACACTGGCAGCTAAGTACCTATCCAAGCTTCTCTTAAATGTTGAAATCGAGCTCACATGCACCTCTTGTGCTGGCAGCTAGTTCCACACTTCCGCGAACCTCTGAGTGAAGAAGTTTCCCCTCATGTTCCCCTCTTCATGTTTCACTCTCAGTCCATGACCTCTAGTTGCAATCCCACCCAACCTCAATGGAAAAAGCCTGTTTGCACTTACCCTATCTATACCCCTCATACTTTTGTATGCCTCTATCTAATCTGCTCTCAATCTTCTACATTCCAAGGAATAAAGTCCTAACCTATTCAATCCTCTTTAAAATTCAGGTCCTCCAGTCACAGCAACATCCTTGTAAATTTTCTCAGTACTCTTTCAACCTTATTTACATCTTTCCTGTAGGTAGGTGACAAAAACTACACACAATACTCCAAATTAGGCCTCACTAATATCTTACACAACTTCAACATAACATCTCATCTCCTGTACTCAATACTTTGTTATGGATACCTCCAGTAAAGCATTACTTAAGATTTGTTGTATATTAAATTATTTTATCTGTTAACTGTGACCGAGTTACATTTGAAATGTTAACCCAGATACTTTATTTATTTATTTACAGATGCAGCATGGGACAGGCCCTTCTGGACCAATGAGCTGCCCCACCCAGCAAGTCGCTGATTTTAACCCTAGCCTGATCACAGGGCAATTTACAATCACCGATTAACCTACTAACCGGTGCGTCTTTGGATTGCGGAGAAAACCGGTACGCCCGGAGGAAACCCCCACACTCACAGGGAGAACGCACTAGCTTGCTTCCAGAGGATGCTGGAATTGAACTCCAAACACTGATGCCCCAAGCTATAATAGCGTTGCCCTATTGTAGCACCCTACTAGTTACTATAGCAACCAGTTACTACAATACTGAGAAAAGATAGAAAGAAGCACATGTTATGGATACCTAAAATTAGGCAATACTTAAGATATGATGTACAGTATATTAAATATTTCACCTGTTAACTGTAAAGGCATTACATTTGAAATGTTAATTTAGATACTAGCAAAAGGCAAAGATGCTCAGATACAAACCTAATCATAATTAAACCTTTCCCTTGTTTCTTGCGCATGGTAGCATTGCAGGTTCAGTTAATGGCTTAATAAGGTTATATGAGTGTACTAGTAAAGACCGGTCGATACCGTTATCAAATGCAACCTAATGGACAATCTAATGGAGAGGTTTACAACGTTCAGGGGTGGAATAATAGACATGGAAATCGGAATCAAATCAAAGTGTATGGGGGCTGATACAGCAAACAATTAGATGCAATTGCAGGGAGCAGAAGGGTATGGACATGGTGCAGGGAGAAGGGATTAGTTTAATTGGGCATTTGATTACTAATTTATTTAGCTCAACAGTCAAGATTCAAGTTTATTCATCAACTGTACATCAAGTGCTGGTATTAGAGACGTTCCCCAGAAGGTTCACAAAAGTGATCCTGGGAATGAAAGGGTTAAGCATGAGAAGTGTTTGATGGCTGCGAGCCTTTACTCACTAGAGCTTAGAAGAATGAGGATCACATTGAAACCTATTGAATATTGAAAGACTTAGGACAGATGTCTCCTATGGTGTGGGATCGAACATCAGAAGGCACAGCCACAGATTGGAAAGACATCTCTTTAGAACAGAGATGAGAAAGAATTTCTTCAACCAGACAAAGATTAGTAAGGGTGTCAAAAGTGAGGGGTCTAGGACCAGTGGGCACAGCTTTGGAATATAAGGATGTCCCTTTAGAATGGAGATAAGGAGGAATTTCTTTAGGCATAGCGTGTTGAGTCTCTGAAATTCAGTGCCACAGGCAGCTGGGAAGCCATGTCATTGGGTATATTTAAAGCGGACATTGATAGGTTCTTGTTTAGTAAAGGCATCAAAAGTTACAAAGAGAGGGGAGAGAGCGAAAAAAACAGATTGTGCTAACAATAACAGTGTAAGCAAATAGCATTCAGAACTGAACTTCGTGAAAGTCAGGCATCACTGCAGCCAGTTCAGAAGGCCATTTTTTGCAGGCCACAGCCTCAGTTCTTCGCAAAAATGAGTAAACCTGGCGGAGCAGCAATCTGAGCCGCCTCAGGTTCCAACACCCCAACCTTTTCAATCTGGCCCGGTGCTTAAATGGTCCAAACCTCACTCTCAGGCCTGGGCACTGCCAGCTCGATTTGGTCTGTACCAATTCGGCTCAGCATTTAATTTGATCTAACCTTAGGTCTTTCCTTACCCTCAGGCCTGGCCTCCGCCTCCGATCACCTCGCCTCAGTTCTGCCATCTTGAATTGCCTCCAAGTCCACTCTAGCAATGGCCATACATTGAGTCATTCCCCACTCTCCGGCCCATGCCCAGCTAAAAGCCTCTTAAATGCCTCTATCCTATTTACCTCACTCTCTGTGCAAAGAAAAATCTCTTAGACATAGAGGTTGTAACAAAATTTGACACTGGTGTTTACTTCACCAGCAGAAGCTATTTTTTAAAGGCAGATGGGGAATCTCACATTTCAGACAGTCTATGCAGAGAGGTTAAGGAGGTCGCTGATCACAAATGAATCACAGCATCTATACATTGGCTAACAGATATTCAGGAAACAAGTTATTTTATCGAAAGCTTCCGATGCTTTGTTTACATGCAGTAACAAAGACCTTGTGACAGGTACATACAGAGAGATTTATTAATTAATTTATTTATTGAGGCAGCGTAGAGTAGACCCTTTTGGCCTTTTGACCCACGCCACTCAGCCAACTACCAACTTAACCTAGCCTCATCGCGGGACAATCTACAAAGATCAATTAACAAACCAACCAGTATGTGTTTGTACTACAGGAGAAAACACAGGCTGTCACAAGGAGAACGGACAAACTTGCTTTTAGAGGACGTTGGAATTGAACTTTGAACTCTGACACCCTGAGCTGTAATAGCATTGACCTAATCAATGGCATGGAATGGAAGACCACTGGGGACGTTCCCTGCTACAGCCTTCTCTCTCCTTCACTGACAACATTCTGTCTGTGTTGCTCTGGATTTCCAGCTTCTGCAGAAACTCCTGTGTTTAGAATATTTCGTTAGTGGATATCGGTCGGTAGCCGAGAACCAGTGACTGTCATCGGCATTCTTTGGAGTTGCTTCATTCGTTGGAGCAGGAAACAAGTAACTTGATCCCTCAAGCCAGATCACTAGATCACATACTCCACCCATCAGATCAGTAGATTACATGCTCCACCCATCAGATCACTAGATCACATTTTTCCAAGACCCAGTCCTTGCTAATGGACAAGGGTATTTATTTAGAAGTATTGTATGTTCTCCCTATGCAGCCTCCTCTGTATTAGTGAGAACTGACGTAAATTAAAGGACTACATCTTTGCTCCACCTGCCAAAACTGGAATTTCCCGGTAGCCAACTATGTTAATTCCAATTTTCATTCGCACTCTGACAGGTAAGTCTACCACGATGAGACCACTGCCATGGTGGAGGAGCAGCACCTTATATTCCGTCTATGTAGCCACCAACCTGCTGCTCCTTCCAGTAATATGTTTTATCACTTTTTTATTATCCCTTCCCCTCTCCCTCTTCTTCTACTCCTTGCCCTGGCCTCTTATCTCTTCTCCTCACCTGCCTATCACCTCTCCTCCTCCTTCCTTTTCTCCCATGATCCACTCTCCTATCAGATTCCTTCTTCCCTTTCCCACCTTACCTTCACCTATCACCTTCTAACTGGTTCTCCTTTCATCGCCTTACCTTCTTATTCTGGCATCTTCCCCCTTCATTTCCAGTCCTGATCAAGGGTCTCCCCCTGAAATATCAGCTGTTCATTCATTTCCATAGATGCTGCCTGCCCTGCTGAATCCCTCCAGCTTTTTGTGTGCGTTGCTATACAACCATTAGTCGTATCTTTAGTAACATTGCAAAATCCTCTATATTTACCCAGCAAGTTGTCAGTGCATTGAAATTTTAATTGTGCAGAGCCCAATTACATTAACTGGAGCTAGAAGAGTACTTTTCATCCACCATCATAGAGCATGTGATCTATTGATCTGATGGGTGGAGTATGTGATCTAGTGATCTGGCTTGAGGGATCAAGTTACTTGTTTCCTGCTTCAAGGAATGAAGCAACTCCAAAGAATGCCGATGACAGTCACTGGCTCTCAGCTACCGACCGATATCCACTAACGAAAAGGGTACTGATTGTGGATGATCAGCCATGATCACAGTGAATGGTGGTGCTGGCTGGAAGGGTTGAGTGGCCTACTCCTGCACCTATTGTCTATTGTCTATCTAGCTGGGTTTGAGATATGTTAGTATCGAACAGACATTATAGAGGCCTATATTCAGCCAGGGGGCCCATTCTGAAGGTATAAATATGAATTAATTCATCCGGCTGGAGAAGTCCTTTCCAAACCCTTGGAGTCATATATGTCGCTTGCTCAGTTCTGACCTAGACATGAAGCCCTGCCCAAATTTTAACACCCAATCCCTCATTCAAATTTACCTCATTTACCTCGCTGATGAGAGAATCGCTGGCAACCTCAGCATTTTACTCTTTACCTGTACTGCACACTACGTATACTTCCAATTATGTTTTAATAACTTAACTACGGTTCTATTTATTTTATGTACTCTGGAACGCTGGGTCATTTGGTTGTTTCGATGCAGAGTCAGATGACGATGAAATTGGCAGTGGAATGCTCCCTCTGTAGGATGTGGCAATTCATGGAAACTGATGGTCTCCCTGATGACTACACCAGCGGGAAGTGTGGCCACATTAAGAAGCTGGAGCTGGAGCTGGATGAACTAAGGATCAACTAACAGCAATTGATAAATATGACTTTTGAGCAGGTGGTTACACCCAGAGTGCAGAATTCAGGGTGAACACCAAGAGAGCGAAACGGAGAAAGAAGTTAATGCAGGGTCCCACCTGTGGTCATTCCCCTCAGCAACAGTCCTTTAGATTAGATTAGATTCAACTTTATTGTCATTGTGCCGAGCACAGATACAAAGCCAATGAAATGCAGTTAGCATCTGACCAAAAATGCAAAGAATAGTGTTATTTACAAAATAACTGCGAATAAAAAGTAAGTGCGCTGTGGCACACAAATATAAAAGTACTGAGACAGTACAATATGGGTGCAATACTGCTTAGCGCTGTGATGTGAGGTTCAGCAGGGTCACAGCCTCAGGGAAGAAGCTCTTAGATACTGCTGAGGGGGGTGACTGATCTGGGCAAGACAGTGGCAGCCAGACCATTAGCAGTGTGGTCGGCTCTGAGCCTCAGAAAGGTAGGGTGAAGTCAGGTGAAGCAATAGTCACAGGAGACTCGATAGTTAGGAGATTCTGTGGCAGCAAAAGAGATACCAGGACAGTGTGTTGCCTCCCAGGTGCTAGGGTCTAGAGCAGGGGTCCCCAACCTTTTTTGCATTGCGGACCGGTTTAATATTGACAATATTCTTGCGGACCAGCCGACCGGGGGGGGGTGGGGGTGGGGGGTGGTGGTAGGGTTGCCAACAACAAGAGTAGCAGTCAAATGCGTTGTTTACCCCGAAAGACTACAATGATCATGAAGCCTTGCGCGGGCACCAGTGCGCATGCGCATCGTAACCTGCTGATTACCCCCACCAGCAAATCCTTTTTGGCGATTCTGTTCATGGGGGTCGGTGTTAATCACTACTGGAATATAGGTGATAAGTGGGTAATACACTCAATTTTGTATCTAAAAGGGTTTATCTAACGAATTTAATATTAAACACACAGCGCATATTTTCCTCGCATGAATACAGTGATAAGTCAATTATCAGGGGAGGACAGGGGAGCTTGAAGTAAGTGTTGAACAAACTTCCAGTAGAAGTGGTAAAGGCAGGCTCGATATTATCATTTAAAGAAAAATTGGATAGGTATATGGACAGGAAAGGAATGTAAGGTTATGGGCTGTGTGCAGATCGGTGGGACTTGGTGGGAGTAGCGTTCGACATGGACTAGAAGGGCCGAGATGGCCCGTTTCTGTGCTGTAATTATTATACGGTCACTTATAAGTCAATAGCATCATAACATTTTAAGTAACGTTTGGATATTAAACACACAGCACATATTTTCCCCGTATGAACATATAAAATCATTGCAACGCACCAATATCGCTGAATCAGTGGGAGCCCTGGGCTTGTTTTCCTGTAACAAGACGGTCCTATCGAGGGGCGATGGGAGACAGCGATACTTGAAGGAGGTTTCTTATGTCCAGTCTATTCCGCAATTTAGTTTTCGTTGCATTCATTGCAGAAAACTCCGCTTCACAGAAAAATGTTGGAAATGGAAGCAACGTTTTCAGTGCTTTCATGGCTGTCTCAGGATATTTAGCCTTGACTTTGATCCAGAATGCCGGCAGAGATGTTATGTCAAACAAACTTTTCAGCCCGTTGTCATTTGCAAGCTCGAGGAGTTGATCGCCTTCCCGCCCTGACACGGATGACGCGCGGGTCATGACCTCGCATGCGTAATGGCTGATCAGTGGCCGTGACAGGGAATGAGGAAAGGTGCAGCTGACTCATATCACTTCCTTGCGGCCCGGTAGCACATGCTCTGCGGCCCGGTGGTTGGGGACCGCTGGTCTAGAGTGTCTCTGAGTGGTTGCAGAATATTCTTGACGGGGAGGGTGAGCAGCCGGAGGTCGTGGTAAACATTGGTACCAATGACATAGGCGGGAGAGGGGTAGAGATCCAGCGCAGTAAGTTTAGGGAGCTAGGAAGGAGGCTGAAGAGCAGGACCTCCAAGGTGGTAATCTCCCGATTACTCCCGGTGCCATGAGCTACTGAAGTTCAGAACAGGAGGATAGCACAGATGAATGAATGAGTGGCTGAGGGAACAGTGCAGGGGGCAGGGTTTTAAATTCTTGGATCATTGCAACCTTTTCTGGGGAAGGGATGACCTGTACAAGAGGGACAGGTTGCACCTGAAATGGAGGGGAACCATTCTCCTCGGAGGGAGGTTTGCTAATGCTATTAAGGAGGGTTTAAACTAGTTTTGCAGAGGGGAAGTGAAGAGGCAGAGGATGGGGCAGTTGGCACACAAGTAGAGACAGCTTGTAGGGAGTTTGTGAGGAAGGATAGACAGATGATAGAGCAAAGATGCATTTACCCAGTTGGTTTGAAATGTGTCTATTTTAATACAAGGAGTATCATAAACAAAGCAGATGAACTTAGAGCGTGGATCAATATGTGGAACTATGACATTGTGGCCCTTACAGAGACTTGGATGTCTCAGGGGCAGGAATGGCTGATGAGTGTGCCGGGCATTCAAAAAGGACAGGGAGGGAGGCAAAAGAGGTGGGGGCGTGGTATTGCTAATCTGGGATAGTATCACGGCTGCAGAAAAAGAGGAAGTTATGGAGGGATTGTCTACTGTGTCATTGTGGGTGGAAATCAGAAACAGGGAGGGGGCAATAACTCTACTGGTGTTTTTTATTAGTAACAGGAACATAGCCGAGCAGATAGGGAGGCAGATTCTGGAACGGTGCAATAATAATAGTGTGGTTGTGATGGGTGATTTTAACTTCCTAATATTGACTGGCTTCTCCTTAGAGCATGGAGTTTGGATGGGATGGAGCTAGTTAGGTGTGTTCAGGATGTAATATGTAGATAAGCCAATGAGAGGAGTGGCTGTACTTGATCTGGTATTGGGAAATGAACCTGGTCAGCTGTCAGATCTCTCAGTGGGAAAACATTTTGGAGGTAGTGATCACAGCTCTATCTCCTTTACCACAGTGCTGGAGGGGGATAGGAGCAGACAATTTGGGAAAACATTTAATTTGGGTAGGGGGAAATATGATGCTATCAGGCAGGAACTTGGGAACATAAATTGGGTGCTGATGTTCTCAGGGAAATGCACAGCAGAAATGTGGCAAATTTCAGGAAACATTTGCATGGCGTTCTGCATTGGTATGTTCCATTGAGGCAGGGAAAGGATGGTAGGGTAAAAGAACCATGGTGTAAAAAGGATATAGAAAATCTAGTTAAGAAAAGAAAAGCTTACAAAAGGTTCATGTCACAATGGGGTGCTGGGAACAGACCCAAATGCGAGACACAGACACTGAAGTACAAGGAACAGGACTTGACTAGAGTAGGGATGTGACAGGATACAGGCAAGGAGCTGGGACAAGAATGCAGATTTGGGCAAGGGAAAGCGGGAGCAGGACTAGAAACCATGGACTAGGAGACAAGGCATCGACTCCGAGCCCAAGACTGGACAAAGACCTGGGTCTTGCCTTGGGCTCGGACCCCAGAACCAGGCAAGGACATGACATGGCTTCAGGACAGGACGTGGCTGGGGACTAGAGGCCTGAGCTTGGAGGCCGAGGACTTCAGGCTTGGGTTCTTGGAGCTTGGCTTGGGATCCACGAGGCTAGTGTTCGTGGAGCTTGGCTTGGGACCTTCATCTTGAAATGCAGAGGAGACTGGACCCTTTCCATTTGGCATATCACTCAAATCAATCCACTCATGATGTGCTAGCCTCGGCACTTCACTCTGCCCTGTCCCACCTGGAAAATAGTGCCTCATACACCACCTCAACATTTAATATGATCATCCCTCAGAAGCTGGTGGATAAACTGTTCTCATTGGGTCTCAGCACCTCTCTCTGTAACTGGATCCTGGACTTCTTGACAGAAAGGACACAGTCAGTCTGTACAGCCAATATTAGCATAGATAAGACAGGTATGGAGGCTACAATGCACGGGATCGAAAGAGTCTGCAGAGCGTTTTTGACTCAGCCAGATCCATCATGGACATTGTCTTTTCCACCAGGAAGGACACCCTCAAGAGGCGGTGCCTCAAGAAGGTGGTATCCATCCCTGAAGATGCTCACTCTCCAGACCATGCCCTCTTGGAATGATAAACCAGAAAAAAAATACAAATAACTCTGGATAAATATGTTTATTTTACTGCCTTGCTGGCATCCAGGTAAATTTCTTTTTAAATCCATACTATTCAGGATATTGGTATGATGATTAATAAGATTAGCTTTTATTGTACAATGAAACAGCAGTGAAATGTGTCATTTGTATCAAAGACTAACACAGCCCAAAGGATGTGCTGGGGGCAGTCGGCAAGTATTGCTCTGCTTCCGGCACCAACATAGAATGCATGCAACTTAATAAACCTAACTCGTATGTCTTTGGAACATGGGAGGAAACTGGAGCACCCAGAGGAAACCCACGAGGTCTCGGGGAGAACATACAAACTCCTTACAGACAGCACCTCAATTGAACCTTGATCTTACAGCTGGCACTATAGAGCGTTACACTAACCACTATGTGACCAGGCCACTCGTAATGGGAATGGGCTCATAGGAAATTTCCTCAATGGGTAGTGAACGATGGATCTGAGGGGCCTTGTAGCTAAGCCACACATGAAGGCGAGGAGCTGGACTTAGTTGTCAGAGGCTATTTGAGCTGCATGTCATTGGGAACATTTAATAGGTAGTGGGAGCTTATCAACACCACCAGACCCAGCTATCACAACCTTAAGGAATGAAGGGGCAAAGGCAGGTAATTGGTGACTTAAAACCAGTCGCTCCGGGCTGATGGAGCTCATCAGCTGTGATTGGCAGCTCAACTAAAGAAGAAAATTCTGATCTCAAACCTCCACTGCCTTGTAGCTGTACCAACTCAAGGATGTAAACTCTGAGGAAAAATCTGGAGCAGGGAATCCTCAGGCAGTCCTACATTGAGTTCAACACTTACTGCGATGTTGCTGGTGCCAAACTGTATCAGTCCCTACCATTCCTTTGGATTTGTCAGCTTCATGGAAATGGAGAGCCTGTTGCATGGCCAGCAGCTTACTCTCCATATCGTACTGTCCTGGCTACTGTATAATGTAGACAGTTAGGACAAAATATCAATATTAAACCCCAATTAATGGAGAATCTCAGTGAACAATGTTAATAAACAATCACCAAAGGGAATAGAGATCACTGTTCCTTACACCCGAGTCTCAGACTTCAACTCAGCCTTGACCTGACACTCCTCCAACCAATAGAGGCCCTCCATTGGCAGTGGTTGACCAAGGACTCAATTAACACTCCAGCTGTGGATTTTTCCTCAGGGTATACTCTGGAAGCCCTCCTTAGGGAATAACCACAAGGCAGCAGGGGTTTGAGGTTAGTTTTCCTTCTCCTAGAGGAACTGCCAACTACAGCTGACGAGCCCCATCTTCCTGCAGTGACCGGTTTGAAGGCACATTTGCCCCTTCCCCGTCAGTAGAAATGGCTCCATTGGGCTTAGTAGCTAAGACAGCCGTGAAGGTCAAGAGCTGGACTTGGTTGTCAGAGATTATGAGATGCATGCCATTGGGGGCTTTTAATAAGTAGTGGGAGGTTGCCCCATTACCACCCCAATCTATAACAACCTTAAGGAACCCAAGCAAAGAACTGTATGGCAAAACTAAACTTTAAAGAAATAATGGCTTTGTCTTGCACAAGTCAAAGACGACAATTAGGATTTGTCATCCAACATAAATGGAGAGATCATTTACTCTATATTTTTCCTCCCCAGGTACAACACATCTCCAATTATCCAGCCTCCATACCCTGAACAAATGGTTGGAGACATATGATGGAATTTAAATGGTCATTATCTTGACAGCTGTAGTTGTATTGTTACTGACTGTGAGAGAAAGTGAGTGTTTCTGACATTAATGGAGATAATGAAACTGAATTGATGAAACTCTGATTAAGATAATATGAATATAATTTCTTCATGAAGGTATTTGGTGACGTGTCTGGCAAGAATAGCAAGACAGGTCTTGGACGCTGGAAATTAGTTAATTCCTGGTGACATCACAGGAAGCAGTATTCAATTTACCAAGGCTGATATTTCCCATCTGACAGTTTATTCTCATGGGCTGCTGGCCCTTGGAGCAGCAAATGTACAAATTAGTTAGAATGAACCCAATCATAAATGAAGATTTACTGTAGTGTGCAAAAGTGAGGTGTTTCAAGTTATGGAGAGCATAGAACATAGACAACTACAGCAGGACAAGAACAAGTCCTTCGGCCCACAGTGTTATGCCAAACCAATTAAATGGCGAATTAAACTAACCTCTTCTGCCTACACAATGTCCATATCCTTCCATTTTCCTCACATTCACAAACCTACCTAAATTTCTCTTAGCAGTTTCTAATGTATCTGTCTCTATACCCACCCCAGGCACCCATCACCCTTGTGTAAAAAACATGCCCCTCACATCTCCTTAGAAATTACACCCTCTTATCTGAAATGGTATTAGACTTTTCGACCCTTGAAAAAAGATGCTGTCTGTCTGTGCCTCTCTTAATTTTATAAACTTCTATCAGATCTCCCCTTAGCCTGCACTGGTCAAGAGAAAACAACCCAAGTTTGTCCAGCCTCTCATGCCCTCTAATCTAGGCAGCATCCTGGTAAAATCCTTCTGCACCCTCTCCAATGTTTCCACGTCCTTCCAATAATGGGGAGACTAGGACTGTGAGCAAATCTCCAGATGCAGTCTAACTAGAGTTTTATAAAGCTACAACATAACTTGCTGGCTTTTGAACTCAGTGCCTCAACAAATAAAGGGAAGCATGCCATATGCCTTCTGAACTACCCTATCAACCTGTGTATCCACGTTCAGGGAGATGTTAAAACCCAAGACCCCTCTGCTCTTCAGTACTGTTTCGGGTCTTGCCCTTAACAGTGTACTGTCTCTTTGCATTTGACCCACCAAGGTGCAACACTTCACATTTGTCCAGGTTAAACTCCATCTGCTATTTCTCCATCCATATCTGCAACTGATCTGTAATGCTGCTATATTCTTTGCCAGTTTTCTATTCCATCCGCAACAGCATCAATCTTTGATTCATCTGCAAACTTACTGATCCACCCGTCTACATTTTTATCAGAATTGTCAAATTCACAGAAAAGAACAGACAGAATGACAATTTGCTTCTGAAGCTTCTGACTCCCCCATGGTACTAAAATCAATCCGTCTCACTTCTCGGTCAGCATGCTGCCGGTTCAAAGCATTTCTAAGGACTAGAGTACAAAGTATGGGATGGTGGGCCACCTTCTTGTTGGACTAAAAAATAAATATTAGTTTTATTTGTCATGTGTACATGGAAACATCAAAACATACCATGAAATGGTTGCTTGCATCACATGAAGTCAGTGAGGCTACCCTCAAGACCATAAGAACAAAGGAGCAGAATTAGGCCATTTGGCCCATCGAGTCTGCTGCACTATTTCATCATGGCTGATCCATTTATCCTCTCAGCACCAATCTCCTGTCTTCTCCCCTTATCCCTTCATGCCCTGACTAATCAAGAATCCATCAAACTCTGCCTTAAGTAGGCCCCATGACTTGACTCAAAAACTGTTGCCATGCTTCTGGTGCCAACGTAGCACGCCCACAGCTTACTATCTGAAACAGAACCAGGTTTATTTTCACTGGCATTTGTCATGAGATGTGCTGTTTTGTAACAGCAGTTCAATACAAAGCATGATATATACTATAAATCTCAATTATATGAGGGGTGATTGATAAGTTCATGGCTTAAGATCGAAGGAGTCAATTTTAGAAAACCCCAGCACATTTATTTTTCAACATAGTCCCCTCCTACATTTACACACTTAGTCCAGCGGTCGTGGAGCATACGGATCCCTTCTTTGTAGAAGTTGGCGTCTTGGACCTCCAGAAAGTGGTCCACAGCAGGGGTGATTGATAAGTTCGTGGCCTAAGGTAGACGAAGATGAGTTATTAACTTCAAACGTTCTGCATAATCACTCAAAGTGTTGAACTGCACATGCATAAATAAAAATAAATAAGTTTACAGTATACATATAGATTAAAATTGGGCAACAAACAGAAATAATTGTACAGTATATTAAGAAAGTGGGGTCATGTTCACAGGTTCAATGTCCATTTAGGAATCAGTTGGTGGAGGGGAAGCAGTCAAAGTGAAGGATAATCCAAAGAGCTTTTACAGGTATATTAAGAGCAAAAGGATTGTAAGGGATAAAATTGGTCCTCTTGAAGATCAGAGTGGTCGGCTATGTGTGAAACCAAAGGAAATGGGGGAGATCTTAAATAGGTTTTTGCGTCTGTATTTACTAAGGAAACTGGCATGAAGTCTATGGAATTGAAGGAATCAAGTAGTGAGATCATGGAAACTGTACAGTTTGAAAAGGAGGAGGTCCTTGCTGTCTTGAGGAAAATTAAAATGGATAAATCCCCGGGAACTGACAGGGTATTCCCTCGGACCTTGAAGGAGACTAGTGTTGAAATTGCAGGGGCCCTGGCAGAAATATTTAAAATGTCGCTGTCTACAGGTGAGGTGCCGGAGGGTTGGAGAGTGACTCATGTTGTTCCGTTGTTTAAAAAAGGATCAAAAAGTAATCCGGGAAATTATAGGCCAGTAAGTTTAATGTCGGTAGTAGGTAAGTTATTGGAGGGAGTACTAAGAGACAGAATCTACAAGCATTTGGATAGACAGGGACTTATTAGGGAGAGTCAACATGGCTTTGTGCGTGGTAGGTCATGTTTGACCAATCTATTGGAGTTTTTCGAGGAGGTTACCAGGAAAGTGGATGAAGGGAAGGCAGTGGATATTGTCTACACGGACTTCAGTAAGGCCTTTGACAAGGTCCTGCATGGGAGGTTAGTTAGGAAAATTCAGTCGCTAGGTATACATGGAGAGGTGGTAAATTGGATTAGACATTGGCTCAATGGAAGAAGCCAAAGAGTGGTGGTAGAGAATTGCTTCTCTGAGTGGAGGCCTGTGACTAGTGGTGTGCCACAGGGATCGGTGCTGGGTCCATTGTTATTTGTCATCTATATCAATGATCTGGATGATAATGTGGTAAATTGGATCAGCAAATTTGCTGATGATACAAAGATTGGAGGTGTAGTAGACAGTGAGGAAGGTTTTCAGAGCCTGCAGAGGGACTTGGACCAGCTGGAAAAATGGGCTGAAAAATGGCAGATGGAGTTTAATACAGACAAGTGTGAGGTATTGCACGTTGGAAGGACAAACCAAGGTAGAACATACAGGGTTAATGGTAAGGCACTGAGGAGTGCAGCAGAACAGAGGGATCTGGGAATACAGATACAAAATTCCCTAAAAGTGGCGTCACAGGTAGATAGGGTTGTAAAGAGAGCTTTTGGTACATTGGCCTTTATTAATCAAAGTATTATAAGAGCTGGAATGTTATGATGAGGTTGTATAAGGCATTGGTGAGGCCGAATCTGGAGTATTGTGTTCAGTTTTGGTCACCAAATTACAGGAAGGATATAAATAAGGTTGAAAGAGTGCAGAGAAGGTTTACAAGGATGTTGCCAGGACTTGAGAAACTCAGTTACAGAGAAAGGTTGAATAGGTTAGGACTTTATTCCCTGGAGCGTAGAAGAATGAGGGGAGATTTGATAGAGTTATATAAAATTATGATGGGTATAGATAGAGTGAATGCAAGCAGGCTTTTTCCTCTGAGGCAAGGAGAGAAAGAAACCAGAGGACATGTGTTAAGGGTGAGGGGGGAAAAGTTTAAAGGGAACATTGGGGGGGCTTCTTCACACAGAGAGTGGTGGGAGTATGGAATGAGCTGCCAGACGAGGTGGTAAATGCGGGTTCTTTTTTAATATTTAAGAATAAATTGGACAGATACATGGATGGGAGGTGTATGGAGGGATATGGTCCGTGTGCAGGTCGGTGGGACTAGGCAGAAAATGGTTCGGCACAGCCAAGGAGGGCCAAAAGGCCTGTTTCTGTGCTGTAGTTTTTCTATGGTTTCTGAACTTAAAGAGGGGTAACTTTGAAGGTATGAGACGTGAATTAGCTAGGATAGACTGACAAATGACACTAAAAAAGTGGCTCACCTGAGGACTGGGAGAAATTCAGAGTTCAGCAGAGGAGGACAAAGGGCTTAATTAGGAAGGGGAAAAAAGATTATGAGAGAAAACTGGCAGGGAACATAAAAACTGACTGTAAAAGCTTTTATAGGTATGTAAAAAGGAAAAGACTGGTAAAGACAAATGTAGGTCCCCTACAGACAGAAACAGGTGAATTGATTATGGGGAGCAAGGACATGACAGACCAATTGAATAATTACTTTGGTTCTGTCTTCACTAAGGAGGACATAAATAATCTTCCAGAAATAGTAGGGGACAGAGGGTCCAGTGAGATGGAGGAACTGAGTGAAATACTTGTTAGTAGGGAAGTGGTGTTAGGTAAATTGAAGGGATTGAAGGCAGATAAATCCCCAGGGCCAGATGGTCTGCATCCTAGGGTGCTTAAGGAAGTAGCCCAAGAAATAGTGGATGCATTAGTGATAATTTTTCAAAACTCGTTAGATTCTGGACTAGTTCCTGAGGATTGGAGGGTGGCTAATGTAACCCCACTTTTTAAAAAAGGAGGGAGAGAGAAACCGGGGAATTATAGACCGGTTAGCCTAACGTCGGTGGTGGGGAAACTGCTGGAGTCAGTTATCAAAGATGTGATAACAGCACATTTGGAAAGCGGTGAAATCATCGGACAAAGTCAACATGGATTTGTGAAGGGAAAATCATGTCTGACGAATCTCATTGAATTTTTTGAGGATTTAACTAGTAGAGTGGATAGGGGAGAACCAGTGAATGTGGTATATTTGGATTTTCAAAAGGCTTTTGACAAGGTCCCACACAGGAGATTAGTGTGCAAACTTAAAGCACATGGTATTGGGGGTAAGGTATTGATGTGGATGGAGAAGTGGTTAGCAGACAGGAAGCAAAGAGTGGGAATAAACGGGACCTTTTCAGAATGGCAGGCGGTGACTAGTGGGGTACCGCAAGGCTCAGTGCTGGGACCCCAGTTGTTTACAATATATATTAATGACTTGGATGAGGGAATTAAATGCAGCATCTCCAAGTTTGCGGATGACACGATGCTGGGTGGCAGTGTTAGCTGTGAGGAGGATGCTAAGAGGATGCAAAGTGACTTGGATAGGTTGAGTGAGTGGGTAAATTCATGGCAGATGCAATTTAATGTGGATAAATGTGAAGTTATCCACTTCGGTAGCAAAAATAGGAAAACCGATTATTATCTGAATGGTGGCCGATTAGGAAAAGGAGAGGTGCAACAAGACCTGGGTGTCATTATACACCAGTCATTGAAAGTGGGCATGCAGGTACAGCAGGCGGTGTAAAAGGCGAATGGTATGCTGGCATTTATAGTGAGAGGATTCGAGTACAGGAGCAGGGAGGTACTACTGCAGTTGTACAAGGCCTTGGTGAGACCACACCTGGAGTATTGTGTGCAGTTTTGGTCCCCTAATCTGAGGAAAGACATCCTTGCCATAGAGGGAGTACAAAGAAGGTTCACCAGATTGATTCCTGGGATGGCAGGACTTTCATATGAAGAAAGACTGGATGAACTGGGCTTGTACTCGTTGGAATTTAGAAGATTGAGGGGGGATCTGATTGAAACGTATAAGATCCTAGAGGGATTGGACAGGCTAGATGCAGGAAGATTGTTCCCGATGTTGGGGAAGTCCAGAACAAGGGGTCACAGTTTGAGGATAAAGGGGAAGCCTTTTAGGACCGAGATTAGGAAAAACTTCTTCATTCAGAGAGTGGTGAATCTGTGGAATTCTCTGCCACAGGAAACAGTTGAGGCCAGTACATTGGCTATATTTAAGAGGGAGTTAGATATGGCCCTTGTGGCTATGGGGATCAGGGGGTATGGAGGGAAGGCTGGGGCGGGGTTCTGAGTTGGATGATCAGCCATGATCATAATAAATGGTGGTGCAGGCTCGAAGGGCCGAATGGCCTACTCCTGCACCTATTTTCTATGTTTCTATGGTTTCTAAGCTGTTCCTGAATCGTTGAGTGGGTGCCTTCAGGCTTCTGTATTTCATACCTGACAGTGACAGTGAGAAAAGTGCATGCCCTGGGTGCTGGAGGTCCTTAATAATGGACGCTGTCTTTCTGAGACACTGCTCCTTGGAGATGTCCTCGGTTATTTGTAAGCTAGTACCCAGATGGAGCCGACTAAATTTACAACCTACAGCCCCCATAACTATTTTTGCATTTCACTCTCTCATTTGCTAAATTTAAAATACATTGAAGTAGATTTTTTGTGTTAATCTTCAAAATATTGTGCATCATGTCAAATCAAAAAAATTTCAAAACCTGTCAACAATTTACTAAAAATTAAAAAAAAAACAAAATTGTGAGGCGGAAAAAGTATTCATTCCTTTTGTAATTATACATTAACTTTCCTCAGGTGCAGTACTGTATATTACCTTGCCAACTCAGCCAATTTGTTGATGTAGAAAATTGAAGGATCACCTAATTAAGTGCCACCTCTCTCTGTAAGGTCTAACAGTATGTTAG